>NC_090922.1:1237316300-1237608800 GCF_040938575.1 Ambystoma mexicanum
GAAGTGAAAGTTAAAAGAGGACAACATTTGAAAAACCCTGATGCTTACATACATCTAAATGCTTCTCTCCAACAGCAAGGGTTGGGGGTAAACCCAGGGCTTTAAGTGGGCCGGGGCCTGCCGGGGCCAGGCCCCGGCAGTCTCCAAAAAGTGGGACTGAGCCGGGCCCCCCTTCCACTGCACGCAACATTGGCGGGATGCATTATCCCGTCGCGGCGGCAGCCGCGACGGGAGATGCGCCTGCCATGAAGTCAGGCATCTGACAGAAGTGGCAGCCAACCACAGCGATGCTGTGCCTGGCTGCCACTTCTGTAAGTCATAGTAACTGCCTCTGGTGACCTCTCGCGCGAGGGGTCACCAGAGGCAGTTACTGTCCCTTTGTTTCCCCAGGTCGCCGAGGCGTCTTTAACCCTCGGCGAACCTGGGGATTCCTCGACATTTTTCGAGGTTTATGAAAGATGACTTGAAAAGTACACAATTCAAGCCATCTTTTATAAATCTTTGCCGACGGACAATTTTGTCCGTAGTCAAAGTTTTATAAAAGATGGCTTGAATTGTGTACTTTCAAAGCCATCTTTTATAAAACCGAAATGTTTAAAAAAAAAATGGCCTGAAAAGTAGGCAAACCGTAAGGTATGCACACACACACATATATATGCATGTTCTATATCTGTGTGCGTACCTTACTATGGTTTGTGTACTTTGCAAGCCATCTTTTCTAAACATAGAAATAAATATGTTATAAAAGATGGCTTGCAAAGTACACAAACCATAGTAAGGTACGCACACAGATATATAACATGCATATATATGTGTGTGCATACCTTACGATTTGCGTACGTTTTAGGCCACGCCCCCCACAAGCCACGCCCCCAAATGAGGCCCCCCCTCGATTTCTTACCCCACTTAAAGCCCTGGGTAAACCCAACTCCATTAGTCCACATAGAACATGACACCATTCCAATAGAGGTGGATAACAGCGACTTAAAGAGTATTACTCTAGCCGCAGGCACCATTATTGGAATGGCGGTTGATGACCGACATTTCTCCATTGATCTTGGAAATGAACTGTTAGGACCAATCCCCAAGGACTGTTTTGACAGTGACAGGGATGACAATACAACACCAGACAGGATTTTTACCCGGCATGGGGGGGAACTTCCTGGTGTACACTTCCTGCCCTTATGGTAAGGAAGATGTGACTTGTGACTTCAGGAGGGATGAGGTGATTTTCCAGGTCCATGAGGGCTGCCTTTCCCACCTGAAGCCTCCGGTCCAAATCAGCACTCTGACCAGGGACTTCTCCACCCAGCTGGAGGAGGCCGCGGAGATAGCCAAACCAGAAGTCTTTCCAGGCTTCAGGCAGATGGTGGAAGAGAGAGTCAACCTAGCTGATGCCCGTGTGACTCTGGAACAAAAGCAAAAGTTGAAACAAGTTTTCTTGGATTTCCAAGATCTCTTTGCGGTAGACTCATATGACTGTGGTCGCACCGACATCCACACAACAACAATCCCCACGGACCCTGGCATGACTCCTGTGTTTGTGAAGCAATATCGCTTGCCTCTCGCATCAATGGAGTCCCTTACTGAAATAATTAAGAACCTTGAGTCCCGGGGAATAATCCGTCCAGTCCACAGCACCTTCAATAATCTGGTGCTGGGAATATTGAAGCCAAACGGCCAGTGGAGACTCTGCGCCGACCTCAGGGAGCTCAACAAACGGGTCCATACTTCCCGATGGCCTCTGCCCTACATTGACCAAGGGCTGGCCCAGATTCAGGGGTCACAGGTATTCACTGCAATAGACCTGACCAATGGATACTGGACCGTGCCGGTCAGTAGGGAGGACCAATACAAGCTGGCTTTTACCTTTGGGGGCCAGCAGTACACATGGACCCGGACTCCCTTCGGATACCTCAACTCCGGCAATGAATTCAACATTTTCCTACATAAGGCCATGCCCGACCTGGGTGCGAGGGGTAACCTGGCTTATGTAGATGATGTCCTCATCAAAAGTTCATCTGTGGAGGAACACATAGCAGAGATCCGTTATGTTCTGACGCAGTTGAGGGCCGCCGGAGCAAAACTTTCCTTTCAGAAAGCACAGTGGTGTAGAACCTGTGTTAATTTCTTGGGGCATGAGATTACTCCTCAGGGTCTCTGTCCCCAGGAAAAGAAAGTGGAAGCACTTCAGAAACTGAAAGACCCCACAACTCTGCGGGAACTAAGGAGCCTCCTTGGACTGACTAATTATAGCAGAAAGTTCATTGAGGGCTACGCAGAGATCACCAGACCCCTGATTCATCTCCTGAAGGGGGGGGTCAAGTGGGAATGGGGTCCAGAACAAGCCGAGGCAGTAAAACAACTCAAAAGAAGCCTCTCACAAGCGCCTTGCCTAGCTTACCCTGTCAGAAACAAGGAGTTCTTCCTGGAGACGGGGTTCTCTAATACGTGCTTGATGGCAGTATTATACCAAAAGCATGACAAGGTCAATAAAGTAATCTCCTATGCGAGCAAAACTTTATCCTCTGTTGACGAAAAATTCAACGATTGTGAGAAGGCACTCCTGGCAACGGTGTGGGCATTGAAGAATTACCGCCCGTTTATCCAGGGGGAACACATCATAGTGGAGACTCCACACCAGCCTCTGCAATATCTCCAAAGTGACAGAATCCGGGCCGGAAATGTGAGTAATTCCCGAATTACTTCCTGGATTCTGTCAATGCAAGGCTTTCCTGTGGAGGTCAGATATGGCCAAAACAAGAAGAGTCACCTCGCGCAAGGTCTGGCTGACTTGCATGATTGTGCCAGAGAAAACTGTCTCGAGGACGAAAGTCTAAAAGTCAAGGACAACACAGAGGCATACCTTAATTCGCCACACAAAGTCTTTGAAGAAGACAAGTGTGAGGGAATGCCCACTGTGTATGTGGATGGATGCTCTTACCATGTTGACAACAACGGGGAGAAAGAACTGGTGGCCGGCGTAGGGAATGCATGGGTGAATGAGTCCCCAGAACCCTCCGCTGGATACAAAATTGGTCCCCGAAGTAGTCAGGTGGCAGAATTGATGGCTGTGCATCAGGCCATCCTCACTGCTGTCCAGCATCAACTCCGCGAACTGGTCATAATCACAGATTCGGATTATGTACGGAACGGGTTCGTGGAGCACCTGGTTAATTGGAAAACCAGAGGCATGTTATGTGCTAACAACAAACCCTTGAAACATGGGAAGTTGATCCAAAACATTGATGATCTGGTCACCTCGAATGAGATGACCATCTATTGGAAAAAGATCAAGGGTCATTCCAAAGTAGAGGGACCAGACAAAACTGGAAATGACTTAGCTGATCAGCTGGCCAAAACCGGGGCCATCCAAGGGGATCTAATTGAGATTGAGTCCCTGTTGGGGGAAATCCAGGTCACTGCTATCACTAGGTCCCAGACAAATGCTCACAACGACCTTTCAATTGCACAATGGAGTAAGGAGACCCCTGATGCTGATTTGATTACCGCTCAGAAGGGGGATCCAATAATTGGTAAATTTTACCAGCACCTTGAGGACCCTGAGAACTTTCCCCTGACGGATACTGATTACATTGGGAAAGAGGACCTAAGAGTGTTGATTAAGTGTCCAAAAATGTTCCGGATCCAAGACGGTTTGTTGGTAAGGAAATCCAAAGCTGGCCACGATCAGTGGGTGGTTCCTATCTCATTCCGAAGCCTGATGTTAAGTCACGCCCATGATGCGGCCACCGCCGGTCATAGGGGGTTTCACACAACACTGGAAATCTTAAGAGAGGTTGCATACTGGCCACACATGGGGCAGGACCTCGACCAATACTTGAAGGGGTGTCTTGTGTGTGCACAATTTCAGCCATCCTCCCTCACGCACCGTGCGCCTCTCCAAAAGAGGGGGATGACACTGCCATGGTCAGATTTACAAATCGACTTTGTAGGCCCCGTGATTCGCTCTGCTAGGGGGAATAAGTACATGTTGACTGTGACATGCTTGTTTACCAAGTGGGTGGAATGTCTCCCAGCCCCAAATTGCAATGCAGAAACGGCAGCTGCCTTGATGATTAACCACATCTTTTCTCGTTTTGGTCTACCTCAAAGGATTGAGTCAGACAGGGGTAGCCACTTCACCAGTGAAGTAATGACAAAGATGTGGGAGATACTGGGGGTCAAAAGGAAGTTGCATATTGCTTACAGGCCAGCTTCTTCTGGGGCAGTAGAGAGATATAACCGAACCATTGTGAGCATGTTAAAGAAGTTTGTGGCAGATTCTGGGCCAAGTTGGGATATCCGATTACCTCTGGTCCTAATGGCCATCAGATCTACCCCTTCATCTGCCACCAAAATGTCACCATTTGAGTTGATGACTGGGCGCAAGATGGTGCTTCCGCAGCATTTGCTCTACAGGACCCAAGAGCAGACACTGATAAATGCCTCCACAACTCATGAGTATGTGGAGAATTTAAGGAAACACCTTCAACATGCTTTTGCTTATGCTCAGCGGAATCTAGAAAGATCAGCTAATAGCATGAAGACCCATTATGACCTGAAAACTTCCAGGAAGGAATATCAGGTGGGAGACCGGGTCTATCTATACAACTTCCAAAGGAACCAGGCCAAGCAGCGCAAATTTTTGCCTACATGGAAGGGACCCTTTGAGATCATCGACAAGATCTCCCCTGTGGCCTACAAAATCCACATCCCCAAAGGTCCTTTGGCAGCGGGGGAAGACAAGTGGGTCCACATAAACCAGTTGAAGTGTTGCCATCCCAGGCACGCTCTGCAACAACTGGAGGAATCCTCTGGAATCCTAGCGGGTACTGTCTCAGACTAATTCAGTTCCAATCATAAAACATACCACATCTAGTCTCTAAAATATTGTGATTTGCATGAAACTGTCTCTTAGTTATACTGTTTTTTATCAAAATAAGAATGTAATGTTTCGTTATGATGAAATGCATATGCTGCCCCACTATCTCAACAGTGGTGGAAAAACGTCTATGAGTAGGTATTGCCGCTCTTCCTTTGTTGTCCTAGGAGAAAGAAAACCTGGAGACGGGCCAAGGAGGACGATCCGGAGACCGGGAGCAGAGACGCAATGGGCCGGGGTACCGCCCAATATTCCCATCAGAACCGGCGAGGAGAACCGATCGATCCACCGGATGGAGGATAAGATGCTGAACTGTGCCATCTATTGGAAGAAGATGAGGAAACATCCCAGGTCTTGCGAGTCCCATCAGGAAACAGAATGGCCATCGCAAGAGGGGGGCTTGTGGGATGTTTTTACCCATGCATCCGAGCCCTACCTCAAAAACTGGGCAGTACTGGCGTTGAAAACATCATGATGGCCAGAACTTCCCAGAAGATGCCCAGGGAAGGGCATGAAGAATAGGCTGCCACCCATTTTGCCGATGTTATGGGCACAGAAGGGCACTGCCTAAAACCACCATTGGACTACCAGCACAGTGGTCTGAAACCATTGGGAATGGCAATGCTGATTGCCAAAAGCAAACCCATAACTGTTGGGAATTCATTTTTCTTGAATGTCAAATATGGCAAAATCATGGGCACAGAATTACTTTACTGCAGAAACACACCAATGCCATGTCCTGAACATGGACAATATACTCCATGCAATATCACTTGCTGAAATGAATCAATCTAAAAAAATCCCAAGGATGGATGCAGTAACCACAAAATCCTGAGGGTGGCGCTGGCGGTCTAAACTCTGACAGGAGAGCTGTCTTGCAAAACTGTCTAGTGCAAAGAAAGGGGTCTCATTTCATCAAAAGTTCAAAGGGGTTGCCTGTCCTGAGAACTCTTGACACTTCAGAACTCAACACAAGAAGCCAGGAAATCACAGGGTTCTGTTAATTAAATGCAAAGTGGCTCCCTGGCCTCCTGATCTCAGCTTCCCAGAGACCACACAATGGCCCCTCTCCTCTGAAAGGAATATGTTGATTTTTACTATTTTACTGTCAACAAAGGCCTGCCTGCCAGAAGACATGTGACTGACCCACCCAAGTCTTGGAGGCGGACTCCAACACTCTGAGGACTGAATTGAAAGTAAAATATATATTTTACAAAAACACTGATAACTCTTTGTAATCAAATGACAGAAATGTATAACTTTGAGAGACTTAATTTAAAAAATGTACCTTTAATTCAAGCCCAAACCCCAAATTGTGGGATATTCTGGGACAAAACCCTGCTGTTTATTAATATTACAGACTCCCTGTTTCAGCTAGACAAACGAAAATGCATTGGTATGTGGGTAGATATGTGAGGAACAGTTGTATAAAATTTAATGAAGATCCAATGTTGTTTAGCACATTAAAAAGTGCTAAAAGTTGCCATTTTTGAATGCAAGCTCTTAGAAACAGCAGATTTGGGACAGAGTATACCTCATGTGATATGTGACATGGGTATGTAATTTCAAACAACTGTGTAACTGTGAAATATGTATTTTGATCATATATAGATTTGGGTGCACAGATGACAGGGGAGTTTTTTCAAGAGATCATAAATGGCTGACATCACTCTGACACAATTTAGCTCCCCCAATCAGGGGAGAAATGAAAGCTGGACCAATGAGGGGCAAGTTTAGTTATGACCAACACACACACCCACTTGCAGAACATATAAATGGACCACTGAAACTTAGGTAGAGACATTCATTTCCATCTGCAGCGGGACGCTCTGCCGGAAAAATCCATACTTACCTCCATCAACCTTCAAGGAGCCAACACTTAGACTCCAAGATAAACAGAGACTACAGAACCTTAACCAAAAAGGCCACTGCCAGCAAGAGTATTTGTCAACAGGCCTGAAAATCTTTTTGCAACTGAACTCTTCAGACAGCCGGCTGACGCCGTCTGAATTTTGCCAAGAACTTTTGCAAGAACCCGGTGACAGAAATATCCAAAGAGAAGGCAGGACCCGACCCAGAGAACCGGTGCCTAGCAGAGACCAGGCCATTGTATCCAGAGTGCTGACCCCGATGCTGTGAGCAGTTCCAGAGGCCAGGCGCTGTGAGCGGAACTCGGGAAGACCTGACCAGACTGAAGTCCGTGACCAAGTCGCTTTCCGGTTCAAAATCTCTTGTGAGTACTCAGCAAAACTCAGAACACATCTCTTAGTTAAAATCATATAATTCAATCCATTTTTAATCTAAGTAGAACTGCAGCATAGCAATTGTGTTATTCTGCCATCATTTTTAAAGCTGAAAGTGTTGCGTTTAAAATTTGCAAAACCAAAAACGACCTTCACTAAATCGCTCATATCTCCGCGACCGTTTTTCTTAGAGACTTGCAGTAACTTTCATATGAAAGCTTAGAATCTTAGCTTTTAATCGCACCAAGAACCACATTCCTACCCCTTATAGTTTTACCGCAATCGCGGAACACGCATTCGCGAATTTTGCCGCGATTTGCAAATTTCTTCACGTGTAAAAATCTGCTGCTGCTTGCCTTCCATTTGCCAGAAATTCGTTTAACCTGCTAGTTACTCCTAGATACTTGCTAAAATGAGCCTGGACTAATAATAACTTGATTTCACTCACCCTGAACCTCCTAGAGGGAATTAAAAGCATTTTAGCATATTTTTTTCTACATTGCCAGCACATTTAAAAGCATTTGGGCCTGTGTTTTCAACGTCTGTAGTCTAAGTTGCTGGGTGAACTGAATCACATTTACTTGCATTTCTGAGAACTGTGTGCCTTCCTTCCATTTCCTTGCATTGCATAAAAGGGGGGGTGAATTGTACCAGAAAGTGATTACATTGTTTTGCTGAAATCCTATCAAGTTATTTTCTGTACTGCATTTCATTCCACATTGCATCCATTGGAAACCATAAAAGTATTGTTGCTATCTTATCCATTTCATGTCAACTCCTTAGTGATTATCAAGAAGTGTGCTAGTGCCAGATTCTCCGTTGTTAATCTTTATCATACCAGATTAAGTGTGATATCCAATTATTAATTTATTATAAAGCGTGATATATATATATATATATATATATATATATATATATATATATATTTTGTTTAAATTATCAATTAAACCTTTTAACTTGCAAAACAGAACTACTTCTTGGCTCAGTGGGGTCAGGAGGATTCCAAGAGAGGGGTGTTATATAGGGGTAGTCATCCAGAACGCATGAACTGGACAAAAAGTTATATCAATAAGGGTTTTCATTCAGTATTATAGACTAGGCGTTGACTTAGCTGTAGTGTTGAATTGAATCCTCTTACAACACGACTGTTGAATAAGCACCTAACAAATGCTCAATAAAATAAAAATAAAATAAACAGCTGCCTGCTTTTCCAGAAACATAACCAAGAAGGAAAAGACACCCTAGCTCCAAATCTCCATCCTTTGTAAAATCAAACCCTTCATCCTGCCATAGCGTAGGCCCTTGCAGTCTTGCATATCAATGGGGGAAATCCCTACGAAGTGTGGAGCCTTGTGCTCAAAAGTATGTTCAGCAGAGCAGCACTCCATCGTGCGTTAAGTGTAAAGACAGGTCTCTTCAGGAGGCTGTGGTGTGTGGTGTCTCAGGAAGGGGGGTAAGGCGAT
The DNA here is from genome assembly GCF_040938575.1 of Ambystoma mexicanum. Taxonomy (NCBI): domain Eukaryota; kingdom Metazoa; phylum Chordata; class Amphibia; order Caudata; family Ambystomatidae; genus Ambystoma; species Ambystoma mexicanum. The sequence continues at coordinate 1,237,324,892 of NC_090922.1, forward strand.
GAAGAATGGAGTTCCACTATTCAAGGAGGGTATCCACAAAAGCGTAGAGCTAGTTCCAGGAATCTGGAATAGGATGGTAGTTCAGACTATCCCTACAAAAGTGAGTGGCTCTTGGGGGACAATCATGCGTAAATGTTTATGGATGCGCCAGGGGCCACCGCTTCTGGGGCAGGGATCGGGCCATTTCCACTGCAGCTCATCTTCGGGCGCAGGGGGGGCACAGCAGCAAGCCACCCATGAAGCTTAGTCACCACAGCGGGGTGACACGGGTACCACGTAGGCTCGGATTCAGGTGTACTCTCCTAATTCCAGACCTGTGAATGCTAGGTGTACAAAACTCGGCCGCAGAATGCATTCTACCAAGCGCTTATGGTTCCCAAAGTCTCAAGCCGAAACGTAGATGGCGGCGGTTCCAAGGCAAAGGTCCCGTACAAGCTGGTCAGTTCACTTGCCAGTCCAAGAACACTTCCGAAGAGGCTCGTTTGCAGGTTAAAGCACGAGGCGCCCGAGTAATTAGTCCCACTACTCCAACAGGTCGAAGCGCCCTTGCAGGCCTTGTGTAATCAAGGAGAAACAGGGGCTCCGACAAGACAACAATGGGGTCAGGGTGCCAAACCTTCCAGAGGGTCACCAGCAGTTCCACGGATCTGTTTCTTTGGGTCAGGATACTTGGCTCCTTTAAAGTGCGAAGTGAACTCAGAAGATAATAGGTCTAGAGTGCCTTTTCTTATCCGAAATCTCCTCCTCGCCAAAATGAAGAGAAACCAATAGGAGATCTGCTCACATTCAACCATTCCAGACGTGGACCAATCACGGACCACAGTGGTCCCAGTCAACCCAGCACACCAGACATCCTGGCACCCAGGATGTGCATTGGAACTAGACAGCTCCAGCCCACACCCATACACACACACAAGGCATGCAGAAGCCTGCGAGAGCTTCGGTGGGCGCGGCGGTCTGCATGACCAAATAAGGAATTTCCCGGGTCTGCTGGACCTGGGGAAGGCAAAGGGACGAAATGGCCAAAGGACAGAACAAAGGACCTTATGGCGGCCATTTTAGGCACTGGCCACTGTCCTGGGCCAAACGTGGTAAATGTGGTTTGGACCATTGTAAAGAGTCAAAAATGCTTTAAACGTAACTACTGCCACCAACTCTGTCCTGGACACATTTGTACATTCACAAAAATCCTTTGAGGTTGTCTAGGGCCTTAAAAATGAAGAGATCCCAGAGCACTGTACTGGAAGGTACATTGTGCACTGATAAAATGTTGCCAAGGAACGGCAACAAAGTGAAAGACTAAAGGTAAACAGTCCGCCAGTACTGACAGTCTGAAGGGCATGTCAGTTTCACCTTACAAGATGAGCAAAAGCTGAGCAGAGCACAGCAGAAGGCTGGGCTGCACTGGTAAAAGTCATGCTCAGATGGTCAGCCAAAAGCAAAAAGTTGGCGGGGTTCACAACAGCGAAAATTACCCAAAATGGAAATCCTTCCTAATAGAAAACGAGGCAAATCATTCCAATTCAATCAACAGAAGTCTACATTATGAGAGCATAAGGTGAAGGCCGGGAGTAAGCAGGATAGTTGTTAGGGTATGGACCGAAGAATGCTGAGAGAAATAGAGAGGAAAGAATAAGAGGAGAAGATATAAGATGGCAACTTCATGAAAGGTAGAAAGGGAAAGTGGGAGAGGATGGCAAGGGTTTGTAGTGTGAAAGATTTGAAGTGACGGACAGAGCAACCAGGATAGTTGGGAGGAAAAGCTGGCTTTATGTAGGAGGTCATATAGCCAGGGAGGCGGGCTGTCATCCTTCCTAGAAGCTGTGAAAATGAATGGCTGTTGCATAAGGCGAGGATAGAAGATTGAGCTTATAGGTCTAGACAATGGACGTTCCATACAGCTGGTGGGCGATAACAATAAGACTTGAGGTTGTGCATACAATGGCTGAATTTAGGAGTATCCAGAAATAGTGAGACTCGGCTGCTATAGTTACTAATGCCATAAAAGCCTTCTTCTAAAGCTCCAGAATAAACATGGCAATACACTAGCAGATGGTGTTTGCTTTGCAGTGTAAGTTACATAAGTACATAAAAGTCGGAAATGCTTTTAACATGGAGTATATTAAAGATGTTACTATTGTGGTATATAGCTCTGTGGAATCAGTAATTTGGAAAGAAATTGCAAATGCATCCTTTAAATGCGCGCACCAAGCCAGTACCATTCAAGTACCGCTTTGCCACTGGACTCTCTGCTCCCTCAAAGGAATTACTTATTTTGTGAACTACCATATCCAGGAGGCATTGCTCCAAAGTTCGCCTAGTAAGGACTTCCCCCTCTGAAGGCGTTACTATATATTGAAGCGCGCACCAAGCCAAGTAGCATTCAAGTACCGCTTCGCCAACTTCGGCGAGGCGGCGGGGTGTTACTATAACCATCTGTAATTACCATCCCTATAGTTAGCTCGATTATAAAGAGGAACATCAACTCCCTTACCTTTATACTTCTTTTCAATCTTTTTCAAAATGCAACGAGGCATCTCACACTCAAAACAGGTATGCCTCCACAGGTTCCACTGGATGCTAATGTTGACATAATCTGCGTAACTGTAACAGATCAAAATAAAAGACGGACTTGTTCCACGCCGTTAATCAGGAACAAACGCAAGATGGTGGACAGTTCAACTTTGTCCGTGCATGGGGATATCCGGATGTTTTGCAAAGAAATCAACAATGTAGGCACACCAGTGGCAGGTGTTAGAAAGCCCGTAGAATGTATGCCACTGCAAAAATCCAGAATTTCATTTACTGATGCCGTCACACACGTAGATTTTGATGTACTGGGCAGTCCTACAGTGAATGAAGATACGAGTAAAAAAACGTCAGCATTGGTAGCTGGTAAAACGGATGTAAATGTAAATGTTGAAAAATCAATTGTAAATGATATTTCTTTATCCGACAGTGTTTTGTTGTGTAATGTTCCAATGGCTTCTACAGCTCCTGATAATCTTAAGGCTGATGTTAATAGATCGGCCGAAGCTGTAGTCATTGATATAAATCTAAATTATTCGTGTTTTTCCACACATGTCTTGTCAGAAAATGTATCAGGCTCCCCAGACCTTTTTGTAAATCATAGTCGAGCAATACATAGCTCTCAACCATTTGTGTTTCAAAGGCGGGTGAAATCACCCGATTTTGTTTTTGGCGGGTGAAACGCCCATTGAAATGAATGGGCGTGCAGGAGGCTTGGCGGGTGAGTCAGCTCCTTACAAGGCGGGTGACACCCGCCAAAAGCGTGTGAGTTGAGAGCTATGGCAATATCTGAGTTAAATGTCTCATATGTTGCTCCAACTCCGCGAAAGCGGCTCTCTATAAATCAAGATGCTAACATTTCCAATGACAGAGCCAGCCAATAAGTTATTAGAAATTGCTTTGACCTCGATATGATATGATATATGATATGATATGATATGGTATTTGTAACGCGCCTATACACAAGTGTTTCAAGGCGCGACGAGGCAGGGAGGGAGGGAAACAAGGGGAAGACAGACAAACGATCCTACTAGGCCAGGTGTCATTCAGATCGCGCAAGTGCAGAGGTAAGGGGAAAAGGAGAAAGTGCAAGGGGAGGAGGTGGGGAGGAAGTGCAGTACAAGGTAAGTAGCGTAATAAAATAATAAATAATAAATAAAAAGGGCCAGCTGGTGGCAAGTGCGAGGTAAGTGCAGAGCAAGTGCTGGGAAGGGGGGCTGTAGGGAAACAGTGACAGTCCCACAGTGCAGGGGGAGCCAGGGAGGCAGTGCAAGTGGAGAGTGGCTGAGCCCTGGACCGAGGTCGCTGAGAGTGGCCCAGATGCAGGTTTAGTGCAGAATTCAGTGGGGAGTTAAGCAGGTTTAGCAGGGGAGAGGGAGAGAGAAGGCAGAAGCGAAGAGGAAGGTTTTGAGGTACTTCCGGAACCGGAGATGGTTCTCCTCAAGTTTCAGGGAGGCAGGAAGGCTGTTCCAGAGCGAGGCCCCTGCCGCGGAGAGAGATCTACCCCCAGCTCGTTGCTTCGAGAAGCGGCTGACCATGAGGGAGTTGGAGACGGATGAGCGAAGGGCTCGTGAAGGAAGATATTTAGGAAGAGAGAGTTGAAGGTATTTAGGCCCCAGGCCCCAGAAGGCCTTGTGGACAATGCAGAGGGTTTTGAACTTAATCCTCGCAGCCACTGGGAGCCAGTGAAGAGATTTCAGTCCTGGAGAGATACGGTCCCTGGGCTTGAGGCCAAGGACAAGTCTCGCAGTTCTGTTCTGGATAAGTTGCAGAGGGCGGAGAGTGGAGGCAGGCAGATTAAGATAGAGGCTGTTACAGTAGTCCAGCCTAGAGAGAACCAGGGCTCGGGAGACAGTGAGCTTCTGGGGGAAGGAGAGGAAGGGAAGAATACCTCTGAGGAGGTGCAGCTGGTAGTGTGTCTTCTTAGAGACGTCAGATATATGAGGAGAGAAGGAGAGTGTGGAGTCGAAGATGACCCCGAGGTTTTTAGCCTTGCAGGTAGGGGCGGGAAGGGGGCCAAGGGAGGCCGGCCAGAGAGCTGCAGGGAAGGAGGGAGTGGGTGTGCCGATGAGTAGAATCTCAGTCTTACTGGCGTTAAGGCAGAGGTCATTGGCGGCACACCATTCCTGGATAGCAGACAGACAGTCGGAGATGAGGGAAGGAGAGGAGGAGGCCGAGGGTAGCCTGAAAATGAGCTGGGTATCGTCCGCATAGCACTGGAAGTGGGGGCAGAGAGCGGCGATGCGGTGGGCAAGGAGTGCCAGATACTGGTTGAAAAGCCAGGGAGAGAGGTTGGACACCACAGGTGGAGAAAAAGATGTCAGAGAGGAAGGGGCCCATTTGGACCTGGGAGGGTCGACCGGAAAGGAAAGAGGTCAGCCATGCCAGAGCCTGACCAGTGATACCCAGGTTATCACGGAGACGGTTGAGCAGGATGGCATGGTTGACAGTGTCAAAGGCAGAGGAGAGATCGAGCAGAATGAGAACGCAGGGAGTGTTGGAATCGAGGTTCAGGAGCAGGTCCTCACGGATGTTCAGGAGAGCAGTTTCCGTGCTTCTGGCCGCTCTGAAGCCGGATTGATGGTCATGAAGATTACCAACAGATTCAGCATGGAGGTTAAGCTGGGAGATGGCCAGTTTCTCCAGGAGTTTGCCCAGGAAGGGAGTAATGGAGATTGGGCGATAGTTGGCCGGGCAGGAGGGGTCGGAAGAGGGTTTCTTGAGGAGGGGGTGCACAAGGGAGTGCTTGAGGGGGGATGGGAAGACTCCAGAGGCGAATGAGTGGTTGCAAAAGTCAGCCAGGGCAGGAGCCAGGGAGTCGATGTGGTCCTTGATGGTTTTGGAGGAACAGGGGTGAACCTGTTTAGACGAGGCTTTCATAGATCGGACTTGTCTGGAAACCTCATCAGCAGAAAAAGGTGGAAAAGCAGAGAAGGAGGGCGGAGGGGCGGCTGCAAGAGAGCAAGAGGAAGAGCCGGGAAGAGAGGGAGGGAGGAGAGCGGAGGAGAGCGAGGACAGGATGTCCTGAGTTTTTGAGATGAAGTGCGAGGCCAGTGCAGTGCAGAGGGCCTGGGAGGGGACAGGAGAGGTAGAGACTGCAGCAGGGTTGGCCAGCTCCTTGCAGATTTTAAAGAGTTCGGCCGAGTTGTTAGATGCCTCAGAGATGCGGGCTTGGATAAGGGCTCTCTTCTTGGTGAGAACGGAGAGCCGGTATTGCCTTTGGAGCAGGTGGCAGGCCAGTTTGTCAGAGGATGAACATGAAGCACGCCATTTCCTCTCTGCCACCCTGCACTTGCGTTTTAGGGTGACGAGATCCGAGTCATACCAGGAGTTACATTTGGCTTTGGGCTTCAGGCGGATTCTCATGACGGGGGCAAGGATATCGAGAGTATCAGATATAGAGGAATAGAGCATGGAGAGGGCTGTGTCAGGGTGGGAGTCAGCCGGGGGGGGAGGAGGGGGCGAGAAGGTAGCAGCGAAGGCCTCAACTGACACGCGCTTCATGGGCCGGATGACCGAGAAGGTGGGTGGCAGTGAAGAGGGTGGCTTTGCCTGTGGGGTAGGGAGGGAGAGGTGGGAGGATAGGAGAAAGTGATCGCTCCAGGAGAGAGGAGTGGAGAGAGGGAGGGAGAGGGGAAGGTCAGAAGAGATCAGAGCATCAAGAGTGTGCCCTGCAGAGTGAGTAGGCCCAGACGGGAGAATAGAGAGTGAGAGAGAGTTGCAGAGTTCGCGAAAGAGACCAGTGAGGGGACAGGAGGCATCGAGGTGGATGTTGAAGTCGATGAATCTTACTATGCAAACTATGGCTAGGCTTTTTGGGACACTGGATGACAAACTGAATGTACAAACATATCAAACTGACCAAATATTAAAATGGCAAAATAGTTTCATTGAAACTCTTTGCCAACAGGAAAGGGCACTGGGCAAACAAACAATTCTAAATAACCGTAAAATGCCAGAGATATGCATAAAGAATATGACCTTGTGTGCAACAAACAGTGCCTGAAACAAAATGCGGAAAAAATGCATACAGATATGGCAACTCAAATTAATATGGAGGTTGCTTCACCAATACCTTTCATCAATAAGGTGATATGTGAACAAGACCTAAAGATCGATGGGATGAGTGTGGGAGAACATAGAATTGCTGATCAAACAAATCCACCTAAAGATGTAGCTAATCCAATATATACCATTTTTACCAGTATTGGGGTCGATAATAATAAAAATAAAACACTGGTTCAAGCGATCACAAATGAAAAAACAAAAGAAATCTAAAAATGTGAAAAATACTAAAAGCGTACCCTCCTCACAAACAAAGCAATTAAATCCTTGCAACGAATTAACAACAACAATACAGGCCTCGAGGGCAATTTCAAAAAAATATCTTCAACAGACATTGAATAAAAAAAATAGCCTTGAAATTGAACCCTATGGTTCAGACCTAAGCGCCCCTAGATGATCTAGTGGAAGTGGCAACCATAGTAGGATATCAAGAAAGTATTGACAAGCACTTAAAGGGAATGCTTCTAAAGGGACATTGTCAAATTGGGATGTCGCAGAACAAACACTGAGAGATACCCATTGGAAGGAAAATAGATGTGCTGTTGAGGAGTATATGGCTGCGCAACCTGCTCAATCCACTCTAAAATGTCATCCATTGATTCAGCATACCCCAAAAAGTAAATCTGGAACTGTGTCAATGGACGAGGAAAGTTCTAATTTGACATTAATACATCAAGAGTCATCCAAGACATCGCAAGCAGGGAGTGGCCAGAAAATACCATCTCCTTCAAAAACTGGAATTGGATGGTGTAATTCCAATAGCTCTAATATAAAGACACCTCCTCATGTTGACATCATACAAATAATAAATATGACTAAGTCAAGCCGTACAGGTCAGAAAACAAGAATTGGGTTAATTGAATACATTAAAATCACAAACCCCTAAGGTGAAAATACAGACCAATGTAAAAAGTAAGAGACCAGCTGTCCATTCTTTAATGATAGCATGTCGCCCATTACCAGCGATTCAATATAACTTGAACCGCAAGTCTGTGCTGACAGTTTTCTCTGTCATTCTGCCCTAGATGACATTTCCTCTGTGGATATAGAATTAGTTGAACTTGACAGTAATAGTAGGAAGCAAACATCAGCAAATCTACGGATTAACTCACAAGTAGTTCTAAATACATTATGGGCAGCAAAGTCCCAATTGTAGGACTTGGGTTTCAATATATTTACAGAATTAACAGAAACATCAACTGAGGGTATAGTGCGAGATCTGTGTGGACAATCTAAAGTAATAACCAACAATGGGACCTTAAATCTCAATGGCTGTCAATGCAATTTAAATCAAAAACAAAATTAACTAGAGAGTGGAATATTTGCAACTCATTCTTTGGTTAGCTGGAACACAAGGGGCCATGCACAACTATTTAATAATACATCCTTGGGTCTTGAAAATGTTGATGTTGTAGTATTCCAGGAAACGTGGTTAACTGCTGTACCCATATGGGATAATTATGATATGCACTTGGTCCCAGTAATTAGGGCAACTCGTGGACGAACCATGTCAGGTTTATTAGTAGCGATTAAACAAAGTTCCACATTACGATCGGAAAGTTGGCTTTCTCCCAATTCATATATGCAATTAATCAAGATGTATGATACAAAAAAAATGTACGCCTTAATCAACCTAAACTGGAACCCGGAAGGGTTAACTGACAAAGAATTTATAAGTAGAATGGGCTGTCTATTAGATGCAATTGCTGGAGATCAAAATGTACAATATACATACAATCGTGGCTGATGATTTCAATTTACACTTTTTAGAACAAAAACAGCTCTCTGAACAAGGACGATTGGCCAGCTGGTTACAAATGGCCACAACCCGGAACTTGTATGTATTGAATGGTTATGTTGCCTCCGATATTCCACCAGCTTTTACTTGTCATAGGCAAAACAGTGTTGCCATCATTGATTATATTTATGTTGATGTATCACTACTGTCACAAGTGTCCACCTTCTATGTACAACAGACTACACTAAGTGATCATAACATGTTAATAATGCAATGGGAAACAGAGAAATCCATGGTCGAAGAGGAGAGATTTGATAAAGTTGGTATATGTCACGATGCCTGCCCCCGGAAAGCCAGACCAGGCCCAGCAACCCCGGAAGCAGGCATCATGCCACTTGAAGCATGCCCAAAAACCCCAGTTAGGGGCTCTTTGGCTACAGGCCTGGCGCCTGCGGCGCCAGGCTCATCACAGAAATCTTACCTGTTGCAGACCATGCTGCATACCTACCTGATGCAGACCATGCTGCACGAAGCCACAAGCCAAATGAGGCTTAAAGGGACTACTTTACCTCAGGGACTCCTTTCCTCTCGGGTGGGGCTGTGGAAGAATACTTACCTGGGACTTCTTCCAAGGCTATTTAAGCCACACCCGCACAGCCACACGTGCTTCGCGTTATTCTGCTTGCTGCAGCGTAACGCTCACCGTGTCTTCAGCAGCTCCAGTCTTCAGCCACGCCCACTTCAGCCCTGGAACACCTGGAACAAGAAAAGGAGAAGAGGTCAGAACAAAACCCTTACCTGAATCCTTGATCCAGCACATCGTCGATCTGGAAGAGAGAAGCCTTCTCAGGTGCATTCCCACGCACCTCGCAGCACCGTGCTGAACTCACCAACCGAGACTGCATTCCTTTACTCCATCGCGAACCCAGCATCTCCAGGCCATTCTTCAACACCTGGGGAAGACAAGAACAGATAGGTGAGCAAGGGCAATACAAACTACCCCCAAAGACTTACAACAGGGGGGTACTCACCTCATCTCGGGTCGGCGTAGTCAATTCCGCATCCCCGCTGCACCCCGGCCACTAAGGGGAAAAACAAGAACAATACAAATCACCCCCAAAGACTTACCTGATAACCACAGGGGGGGTACTCACCTCATCTCGGGTCGGCGCAGTCAATTCCGCATCTCCGCCGCACCCCGGCCCCTAAGGGGAAAAAACAAGGACAATACTACCTAACCCCAAAGACTTACCTGATTTACCACAGGGGGGTACTCGCCTCATTTCGGGTCGGCGCAGTTTATTCTGCATCATCGCTGTACCCCAGCCCCAAAGGGGAGAACCACAATAGACCTACCAGGATCTTACTAATTGCCACTTGGAACTCTTCTGGTGGTTTAAATCCACAACCTGCAAGGAATCTGGCAGAGTGAAGATCAGACTTTTGAACTCTTACGAACAATTGGACTTAGAGTCAATACTGGAACTCACCGATTCCTCCACGCCAGTGAAGTAACTGGTCGTCTACGCGCCCCTGCGCCCGACGCAGGATGGAGAGCTCATCTTTCCAAATCTTCAGGTGAGATTAAGAGGGAACTTCAGGAGAGTTCTGTGGGCAGACAAGGGGAGTGGGAAAGCGGGTTAACGTTCAGATTACGGGAGGTTAATTCCCTTTCTCCATTGCAGAAAGATATTCATACGGGTCCAACAAACGAAGCTAAGTGGGTCTGTGCAGTCTGTCATCTCGGCTCTACGTGTTACTCTGGTGGAAGCAACAGCGGGCCAGTCCAGATCGACGCCCCCGTGGGAATCAGGTGAGCGTAACAGTATAATCACAGTTAGCCCAGCGTGTAACAAGGTGCAATGGTCGAAGACAACCTTACTAAAGTTTAAAGAACAATTTGTAAGAGAAATAGGGCAAAGGAATATTGATAGTATGGAAGGAGCTTTGGTATATCCTGAGCTAATGCAACGTTTTCAAGCAACTTCCAATACTCATAGGAAAAAGCAAACACCGAAATTGCATTATTATAGTCAGGATGTACATTTATTGAAAACAATGGTACGAACCCTAAAGAGACAAGCAATGAAATTACCCCTGTCACAGAGAGTACCCACCTTAGTTAGGATCAAGACCAAGTATAAAAATTGGATAAGACACCACAAATCAACATTATATCATAATGATGGTGTATATATGTGGAAAGAACTATACAACAAGAACACCTCCCAAATATGGCAAGCGATAAATCAAATAACAGCTGGCCAGCAAGTTGCCATACAATCTAATGCTATTCCAGAGAAAGAGTGGATTGAATACTACTCAAAGATATACTCTGTGGATGACGATCACAATAACCCTCAAATTAAAGAAACCATTGACTACTTCCATCAAAAATTGATAAGGAAGATATACTGTATTACATGAATAAAATCCGTAGGTCAAGTGCGGGCGGCCGGCCTAGACGGGCCATCAAATTTAACACTTAAGCAGCATCCTGAAGTGTGGACCGGAATTCTATGGAATATGTTTGAAAACATCAATAAAACCATCAATAAAACTCAAATTCTACTGCAATATTGGAAAAAATCTATAGTAATACCAGTATATAAAAAAGGTGATCGCTGTAACCCATCGAGCTACAGACCTATAACACTCTTGGATGCCCCAGACAAAATATTCAGTCATATAATAATGAAGGAACTGATTGATTGGTCTCAAATAATGCATAAAAGAGACCTGTTTCAGTCTGGATTTGTAGCAGGTATAGGTACAATTCCAAATATTATCTTGAACATGTTGAAGTCACAAAATGCCATCTGGAAACAGCCATTATATATGGCATTTGAGGATGGCCTTTGATTCCATCGACCGAAGGCTATTGTATGATAAACTCCTACGATATGGTTATCCAGCCTCACTAATAGCCCTTATAAAACATCTGCATAGGAATACATCAATGCAAGTAAGACTTACAATGAAGGGCTTACTCTCGGACTCATTTTCCACGAGGCGATGTATACTAGCCTCCATTCTATTCAACTAATTCATCTTGGATATGGGCGCATCATTCATGTTGGATTTGAATGATGCCCCCAAGTTGAATGATCAGCGTATAGCTTGGTTACTATACACTGACGACCTTAGGCATGTTAGTTCATAATACCATGTATGATACAGTTTATGAGCAGAATCTAAATAATAAAATAACAACTCTAACATCGCAAGCCAAGATTCTGCTTTATAGATATGGGACATTTTCTTGTAAACATATATTGTTGTTTTATCAACAAAAAGTTATACCAATCCTAACATATGGCGTTGAAGCAACATTGTAGAATTCAGCAAATAAGTGGGATATACTGGAAAGACGTTTCTGGAAAGGCATTTTTTAATCTGCCAAAAGGTACTCCATTGTCCATTCTCCGCTTCGAACTTGGCTTGTTGTCAATGACAGCCCACATAATGTGGAAAATGTGTAACCTCTTCCAGAAATGCCTGCTTTATCTAAATCAACCAAATGTGATCAGCGTAATGGCTCATTATTTAGTTTCATTTGAGCATGAATTCCCAAGAACAGAATGGCGAAACTATACATTGAATAATCTGGCAGATGCAGACATAACCATAGGCTTGTTATTGGAAAATCCCAATAGAGCAAAATTGAAATTGTATCAATACGATTGGATCCAAAATAGACGTAAATGTATGATGCTTAAAGATTTGGACAGTACTCTATTTGGTCATAAGAAAATGAGATGCATGTCAGATTATCTAGAAAAATCTCAATCACCTAAAATAAGAATGTCATACTTACGTTTTAGATTAAACTTGTGGCATATCAGAGACATTCTTGCCAGAAGAGAGTTAATAACTAAGGAATCCAATGTTTGTCGATATTATGGACAACTGCTCCAGAAGGAAACATTTAAGCATATGATTGTCGATTGTCCTAGCTTGATACAACAAAGAAATACACACTTTCGTAGAACACTTAAAATGCATTGGTCAGCTAATGCAGATGAAATCTGGCAAAATTGTTTTCTAGTAGGCAACTAGCAGTGAGAATTGCCATAGTACATTTTCTTGAATGTGTAATTCCAAAAGAGGGAAATTCCAAAAGAAAAATAAGTTTTAGTCCACACAGGACAATGCTGACCCATGGTTATTATTTGAAATGATGTGATGAAGAAAACACTGTAATAAGTATATCAAATTGAACAATGTTTTAATGTTGGTTTTCAGTATATGTAAAATGTTTTCATGTTGCTAAATGAATTTGATGTTGAAATGTGTACGTAAATTTGAAAGGTTAATTATATTAGCCAATCAAATAATAAAAAAATTAATTAATTAATTAATTAAATAAATGCAAGTTATGCCCAGACCAACTCTTTTAGATGGCTGACTGAGTTTAAGGGCAATAGCATGGGCACACATCTCCAAAGTAGCATACGAGAAGCCAAACATATTTGTTTTCATAGGCATGCTATTCGTTTTGCTTCCATCTGCAAAACATGATTTACTCCATGCAAAATCATTGCTTTTCTTATAGAAGTCTGTCTTTGAGGCATTGTGGACCAAGCCCGTCAAGCATAGCTACCTGTACCCTCATAGGTAGAATACATATGATGGGGACTACAAGTGGAGCTGCAAAAGGAGATACAAAAAAATAAAAAACTGAGGTTAACAATTATTAATCGATACATAATATATCCACGTTGAGTTTACCGCAGGAGCTTCCTCAACTGCTGGAGCAGTTCCCCTGCCTCTGGAGGGCCTGGGATCCCCCTAGATGCAAGGTAGGACCCAGGGCTCAGCCCGCTTCATATTGCGCTCCATTTGAAGCAACAACGAATTTCGCAGCAGATCAGCTGGGAATGCACACATTTACCCAGTATCACGCCGACAAATAGAAACATTTGCAACCGGTTACTAGTTTGCCATCATTCAGCCGATATTTACATCAGCCTCCATTGCAGCCCACGAGGTGGCCCACGAGGTGGCCGCCCATATTTCACTGAGCCAAACCCGACCCTAGTCTCTACCCTGGACCTGCCTCGGCGCGAGATTGGCTGCCAACATCTAATTCCAGCCGATCCGTTGCGGCAGGCAACAAGCTGGCCCACCCACAAAGGCATACCGATCAAGGCTGGTGCCTGTCCAGAGTCGACGAAGGCCAGGGCCCGGAACGCTGTCCATTTCGCACCATGAACAACCAGCGTGACCAACCCCTCTGGTGCCTGAACCTTCAACTGCCTGGTAAGCACCCTACTGCAACCCTTCTGTGACTAACATTAACAACAGTCACCCCCAGGTTCGCGACATACCTCATGACCGATACCATTCTTAACCCATAACTACCATTAATCTCATGTGTGTGCAGGTACACCCTCATTGCTGCACATAGCTCCGTGCTCGCTCCCCACCTGTTCTATACTACTGTTTCCCGTTTGCATTCAAAGATATATCCTTGTGCGCACTCACTGAGCTTGCGAGTTTCACCCTACCACCTTGTTGACTCACCCATACACTGTAATTTACTATTGCCTTTGTATTCACCGCATAGTCATAATTGCACGTTACCGGCATCCGCTAACTTATCCACCAAAACGCCTAACATGAATTTCTGTATTGTTGCATGCCATTACCCAGCCTAGCATTCCAACACACATTGAACGGTTACCAATCAATCGGTCTATGCTAACCCATAATCTACTATGCCTATGCTCTAATTTATCCCATCATGTCTATGCAGCCGAATCTAATCCACTCCACTCCACATATGCTAAATTAGCCTACTGTGCTCATGCCGTGGAATCTAGCCCACTGCAGACTACCACACCAATATTAACCTTAGCTCACTAGGCCTTTGTTGTTGATTTCAGCCTATTCTGGCTATGCCTAATTTTGTTCACTAGGCCTATGTTGTTGATTTTAGCCTATTCAGCCTATGCCTAATTCAGCCCACCAGGCCTGTCCTAGCCTTAGCCCATCCATCTAATCCACTGCAGTCTAAACCAAACCCTTTTGCTATCCCTGCCAATGCTGCTCATACTAATAGTCCTGATAAACATGGACCAAATTAAATACGCACCCTGCCCTACACTGAACAGAAATAGTAGGCTTTGAGCTAGACTCTCCACCCTATATAAACCGAAAACGACTAGCAACACCCACTTAAACCGCCGCACCAACTGTAAACATACCACTATGCATACCACATGCAAATTTACGCAGAAGCTAAAACGATAGAACACCCACCAGCAACCTTGAAACCCCAGAGATCTCTTAGCTCTGTTACGATAGCCGGAGCATTAATTAATGCCAGATCTGTCGTAGCTCACGCCACTGAAATAGCTGATATTCTAACTTCCAACAACCTTGACCTCCTAGCGGTCACAGAAACCTGGCTGCATGAGGCAGCAGGTCCAGCGCTCGCACTAGCGGTTCCAGAGGACTACCAACTCTTAAGAATGGACAGACTTTATACTAGAGGAGGTGGCTTGGCTATCATTGCTAAAGCCAACCTGGATATAAGACTATCCACACTACCCCCACTAAAATCATGCGAGTTACTTTTGGCGAAATTGCCTATATCCCCATGCTGCACGCTAACCATCTACCTTATATATAGGCCACCAGGACCTATAGGTACATTTGAAGAGTACATATCTAGCCTCTTAGCTAACAATACAAAAGTCTCCTCCCAGATAATTATCTTAGGTGACTTTAACTTAGGATTTAATGATCGGGATGACAAGCACAAGCGATAGCTACCATGCTCACTGAACATGGCCTCACCCAAAATGTCCCCCTCCCTACCCAGGACAAAGGCAGGACTCTATACTGGGTAGCCACCTTAAATTGCCCAACTACTATCACCAAAATTACACCCCAATCTTGGACTGACCACCATCTAATTAAGTTAATAATAAACAAGCAATTTGACAAAAGATAGAATTATGGCAACTCCTCTTCCCACCAGATCAAAGAAAAATATCACACCAGACAACATCCTTCCACTCCTCCTCCCTGTGATTAACGCCATGCCATGTAATTCCGTCCCAGACACTCTGGTGGATTCCTACAATGACACCATGGCAAAGGTCCTAGATACTATTGCCCCTCTAAAGTCACATAAGAGCAAACAACAGTCTAACCTTAATACTTGGTTTACCCCTCACCCCAAAGAATTAAGATTGGAAAAAAGGAAATTAGAAACCATATGGCAACGCGCCCCAACGGAAGAAAATAAACTTAATCTAAAATCTTGCGGCAACAATTACAAAAAAGAAATTATCCAAACAAAAAAAGAAGTCTTTAATGAAAGAATCTCAAAATCATGTTCCAATACCAAGGAACTATTTGTGATCCTGTGGGAATTAGAATCGCCCATACCCCCGCCAGATAATGTACCCAAAGACAAGCAATGGTGCACCAGCATTCAAAATGCCCCAGCAAATAAAGTCAAAACACTGCAAACTAAAATCGTTGTCAAAAAAGCCTCTCTTCCCCCCCTGCCGAAATACCAACCAATACCACTCCCATTGACAAGTATGACCTGGCTCCATTCAAATTCTCCAAAGTCTCCATTCAGGAAACTGAAAAAATTATTGCATCCTTAAAAGCATCGAACTGCAAAGGAGACAGCTGCACAGCCCAAATAATTAAAGACGGGGCTAGAGACCTAGCCCCCTCATCTCTAAAACTCATTAATGCTTCCTTCTCCAAGTAAATTAAAAGAATCCTGGGTTTTACCCCTTCTTAAAAAACAAAGTTTAGACCCATCCATCCAAACAAATTACAGGCCTATCACGACAGTACCATTCCTCCTCAAGATAATAGATAAGTGGCCTTTCTTCAAATTCAGAATTACCTCGAAACCAACCAACTCTTAGGCTCCCGCTGGTTGAAAATTAGTGACAGGATCCTCCTTAAAACTGTCACTAACCTTCAAATGTCTTAACAATGCAGCCCCCCCTTACCTGAGAGAAAGAATAACCAGAAAAACGTCTGCACGGCCCTCTAGAACTACCAACTCCTACTGCCTTCAAATACCCAGATTCAGACTTAAAAAAACAGGGAGGCAACAACTTCCCTGTTAAAGCGGCCCAACAATGGAACGCACTACCTATTGAGCTCAGAAGGGAACAGTCATGTTACTCTTTCAGATGTAATATCCTCAACTGGCTACACCTTAACGACCTTTAGACTGTGATCACAACTTTATGTATACATGTGTCAACATCTGTAACTAAGCATTTAGCACTTTTTTGCTCCTGTTTATTTCTATGTCTGTAAGTATTCTTGTTATGCTGTGCGCCCAGGTACCTAAGGGTTTGGTGCACCCTACAAACTAATAAACAAATAAACAAACAAACAAAATAAATAGAGATTAACAGGAAGACATTCTAGATAGGAAATAAGAAAATAGCATGGTTATCTTGAAGGTCGATTTATTAATAGCCAGTCTAATGAAATCTTCTACAATTCAATAAAAAGCATCCGAAAAAAATCCATTTGTGCCTCCAACGTCAAGAAAAAGTTTGGTCTGCCAAGCATTTCCAGATGGACATTCAATTCTACGGAGTGGCTGGATGGATACTTTGTGATCTAAATCTTGTTGTTTTGTATACTTTTTAAATGTACTGTTACATACCTTATTCTATCACGAACTGAATATGAGAAAGGTGAATATTCTTAACCATTTTCTAAACATGTACTCAGTCTACGAGTACCATACACTTTGAGAAAGCGCACAGTTTATGGTTTGATTTTGCAAAGCAGCAGAACTATTAAAATACACCTCATCCAATCGATCTAAAGACGTACAACTATTTTGTTCTTGGTCGAAAAGTGGTATAAAGGAATTGGGAAATTTACAAGTGAGCTTTTTGTTAAAGCCTTCACCTCTCGAACGCCTTGGTTCATCTTAGTCAATGTTATTTTTCCTGATGTATCCAGAGGGCACCCACCTCTTTAGAATTTCCAAGCGTGCATGACCGGATGGTACATGGTGGTTGTATACAAATTGACCGAATTACAATTGACCTTCTACACAATTGACCGAATTTAAAAAGGTCAATTAGGATATATATGCGGGGGAAACCCCCAGCAACCCCCCACCCAATACAAACCACCCCCCGCAATCCCTCACCCCAATCCCATTATATTATTATAAACCCAAACCAACCAACCATATACATAAAAATAACCAAACAGTCAATTGTACAGAAGATCAATTAGGACCACTGTAATTCGGTCAATTGTGTCATTCATCTAATTGTATTCGAACAATTCGGGTAATACGTACATGGTAGCCTGTATGGCGACTATTCTCCCAAGATGATTCTCTCACTAGCACTTCCCCATGATTGTGGCATCCATCAAGCTCTTGGTCTGCTGTGCTATGCCTTTGTCTCCCGTTTCCAACCTCCCCACTTCTTCCCAGAACAGGAGTCCCTGACCAAAACCTACTCAGCAGTCGGTTGCGCTCCTCTGTATATCCTGCTTCCCTCTCTACCCCTCCCCACACCGCTATTCCGATCCCCCTGTGATGCATGAACGGGATTACATCTGGGAGCAGAAGGGGTGGAATCTCCATGCAGGGTCTTCGACTGACCAAATAGACTCATTGATGTTTCAGTTCTCTTAAATTGTGCACAGCACATATTTTACTGGTCCACTGACCTGGTGTCGTAATTGCTGCCCAGTAAAATCCCCTTGAATGCACCAGTACAAACTCTTACTGTGTCCCAAATCCCCCAATATCCGCTCCCTGTCTGGGATTCATGTATTCATTGCCCAGTGTTTGCTAATGGATTGCCTTACTTCCAGCTTGCTAAATGACATAGGACCTGCGTATTTACTGTTGCAATAAGAGCGCTCTGACACTGTCGCCTCAGGCATGGCTCTGAAACTGCTCCTGAAAGTAGGGGAAAGCAGTGTTAATCAGAGAAAAGAAAAAAAAGCTTGCCGTCTTGGAGATGTTTTAGTTGTTATCGTTCGAGACCACAAATGAGCTTTCTTGATCTAGGCAGAGTACTACCAAAACAGAGTTTATTTAAGAGAACAGTCCGACTGTACAAGTGTGATGTACTGCGTTACAAGTCAATGTCCTGAACATCGAGATGGAAGGTCGCAATTTGAAACAAGATTGTTAAGCGAGCTGTGCCAGACACTAGAAATCTCCCAGCTATTCTGCGAGGCTTACAGCTTAGGGGCGACACTCGCACGCAAAGATGCGAAGTTCAGTTCATACGTTTACCAACATGACTGGATAAATGGTTAAATGACCAGCATTCTGGATGCAATTATAAAATCAAGTTGCATAATCATAATCGTCCATCCCCCTTTGGAACATCACTCCCTAGATGGGAGGGGTCGGGAGCAGCTTGCACGACAAGTCTGGTGTGGCTTTGCCTCCCCTCCAGTCCTTGCCCCCGCCACCCGCAGTCCCACCATGCTGTCCAGTCATCAGCAGTCAATGCCTTTGCTCAGGACTAACACCTACATTAAAAGGACTTAAAAACAGGCAGGTGGGTGGGGCATCTGGAATATGGACTAGGAGCACATGACCCTCTATAGTAAGCATCTTACATTTCCTGAATATCCAGTCTCTCATCCTCCAAATGAATGGAAGGATTCCAAAGAATTTCCATTTCTAATTCGGGAAGGCAGTGGATGACGACACCACAGGGGCCATGTCAAAAGCAATGAAGTGCTGGCTCAAGTGAGTGTTCATGCTTTCTGTAAACACTGTGTTCTTTGCAAGTTCTGAATTGTGTAGAAGCCCCAGTGGCTGCTTTGTCCCTTATTTCATGAATGCCATTGGCAGGGAGAAACCACGATACGAATTACACTTTACAATGTAAGAATATCTCAGCATGTAAAGATGCCTAGAAAGCCAAAGTACTAGAAGGCACTATGTGGTTCATTCGACTGGTTATTGTGCCTACTGTCTAGTCATTGGCTTTAACGTGACCACACAGCACTAACATGCATCTCTATTGTTTGCCCCCCCATTTCCTCGCAGCTATCTCCCCCATCACATTGACCCCCCCTATCTGCCCTACCTACCCAACTACCGTCTTCACCAGTTCCCTTGATAATGGGTGTTATTCCCCCATACTTCCTCACTCGCCCCTGGCCACCTCAAATCCATCCTTATCAATTGTTTTGGGCCACTCTTCTTTCACTGTTCCTCCCCACACTGTTCCCTCCTTTTCTCTCTCTCTCTCTCTCTCTCTCATAGAAGGGTTTCCCGTACCTCCTATTGGGAAAGATTTCCCTTGACTGCACCTTTCCTTCCATCGTTATGGAACCCCCACACCTTTTACTTTCATTTTTTATTCTGACCTGCTTTTTTTGCAGTGCAGTGACGCCTTAAGCTTCACTACACTTGCTTTTGCTCATATGTGATGGGGAAACCGACATGTCCATCAGGCTGTCAGTACTGGGAAACATAGTTTCCCTTAGTTGTGTTACTGTGTTACTACTTTTGTATCACATGTGGTAACCTTTTATCATTGTAAAATGCAGCTTACACTGCAGTTCAATGGGATACATTTTTGTTTTGCCCTAGACTAACACTCGAAGGAGGATTTTTGGTTATTCTAGGTGTACTAAAAGGATAAGCTGGTGGCAGCAGGGACTTTTTCCCACTTTTGGGGACTTTGTTTCAGCCTTACCACGTTTGACTACTAACTGTGGCTACTGGTCAAACATGGCCGTGCCACGAGAATTCTCGCTTGTCCTTTTGCCATCTTGTTCTTTAGCATTCTTATTGGCAGCAGCTTTTGGCGGGCTACTGGAGGGGTGTGTGTGCCTTTGCTGGCCGCATGTGGGCTGGGACTGTCTGGTTCCAATCCACAAACTGGTTTCAGTGTGTCTGAGTGGTATGCATGAATGTTCCGGCCAGTGGTTATGATTCGACCACTGCTGGGGGTTTGGGGGGTTGCGGGGATTGTGTGGGCTAGTTCTGTCATTGGCTAGTGAGGGCAGCTGCTCTTACCTGGCTTTTAGGGTAAGAAGAGGACCCCTACACCCATTCCTCAGAGATCCTGGAGAAACCTCTCCAGCTGTGAGACCTGTGAAGAAATCAGAGACTCATCGGAAGGAAGGCTGGCTACCAACTTCTGCTGCTGTCCTGGAGGGGCCCGGTCTTGCTGAAGATCTTTGGCAGTCCTGCGAGGGAGCTGCAACCCTTGGAGTGGATGGAACACCCATTCCGGACGTCTTCTCGGTACCCTGCAAAGGAGAGCCTTCATAAGTGCCCCGGGACCGTCCTGCGGCTGACCAGCTCCGAATCTGGGCTACCGTGCTGCCGGCGTCACGTTCTGAGTTTTGGCCTGGAACTTGGAGATCCTCAGCTGGCCCTATGAGACTAACCTCTGCGAAATGTCGGCGTCTTAGCTTCAAGGGGACCCGAGATAGGAGGGAAAGTCTGACCGAGGCAGTCAAGGCCCTTTGCATCGTCATGCTGCGGTGAGCACCGTCCGAAATCGCTTACCTGACCCGAGTCCAGTCCTGAGAAGGGTCCTTCATTGAGTTTTGTTGCATTCTTCATTCGAGAGTCCTTGCACCAGTGAAAGACGCCAACCAAAGATCAGCTAGAACCTGCAACCCCTGCAAATCGAGGACTGAGACTTTCAGTGGGAAAACCAACCTCAGACCCTCTTCCTTTGTCCTGCCAAGTTTGGGGTAGAATTGTAGTAGAGGGGTAAGTTACAGAGGTTCTTACCTAACCCTATACTTCAATTATAAGTCAAAGGGCTTATAACAAACTTATTATTACAATACTGGATTTGCCATTGCTTGCTTGCGCATGACTTCTGAAAGTTGGGGCTCCTTCCGTTAGCTACTTTAACTAGTACTCTGACAATTGGAACCTTTCACTACACCACAGAGACCCTACCTGCATTTTTTCCTGCTTCAAAGATTCTGTGGAACTTTACCTGGACTATTGGGCAAAAGGCCCCCGACAACTTAGGGCTTGACAATTTAAGTTATGTATCATTCTCTGCAGACCTTGAGTGCATAATAATAACCTTACCTTTACAGGAGTTTTGTAAAATATATTATTCTCTCTGATAAGTGAATGTATATATGTATCTATTTTTACTAGTGTGTGATAACTCTGCTTGTAGTCATTTCTCTATAGTGGGTTTTGCCCAATAAATAATAATCGTTATTAAATCAGTCCTAACCCCTCCCTTACCAGTTATCTCCACACCTTGATCACGTCTGACCCCCACAACTCTTTGATGCCTTCCGCCTTCCTTTGTCCAAAGCTCTTACCTTATCCGTCGGTGGCACATTCTTGGGCAGGCCTATTGCCTTCACAAAAGGGAGGTGCAGGACTATATGGAAATTTGCTTAGGCACTTCTGTCAGAGACCTTGGGTGACTCTTCCTAACTTGGATACTGTTAGTGATTCCCGCAAGCTCGCCAGTCCTTCCAAGGGGGAGGAGTAACAGAACAGCATAGGTCTAACTCTTAGGTGGTGGAGTGGGGGTGTTTAAGAGGTACATCACACAATTTTCAGTATTTCAAATAAGAGAATGTCCAAACACTATATTTTTATAAACATATATAACACAAAAGGTAGACAGAAAAAGAAATAACCTCAAAGGTAACCTATTTTGAGAAACAGAAGGAGCCACTATATAACATGTAAATTGTAATACAGTTAAGTAAGAGTTCTTTAGATTCAATAGAGGAAAACAAAAGGCAGTAACAGGTTTTCAATCTAGGCTGATATGTTCAAGTAAAGACCAACAAAGACCAGTTGTGCCAATAGGGGAAGCTATTGGTGGCAAAGATACCTTTGTGTGAAAGTGCCCCAAGAAGCAGTTCCAGTGAAGGCAAGCCCTCAAGAGTTTCCTGAAGCTGAAGCGGCCCAGAGATGAACAAATGTTTGAGGACTTGCCAGAGAGTCAGCAGAGCAATAGCCTGGGATCACAAACGCAGTTCTGCAACTATCCAGCGACAGTTGCTGTGCATGTTGTTCAGTGAGTGAGGATTCCAGCAATGACACACCAGTGGAGGAGGGGCTCTCTTAGGAAGTGTGAGGAGGCAGGAATGAAACTCAGACAAAAGGGTTAAAGACTTTTTATTAAAATAAAGGGGTTGGAAAAATGCCGCTGTCCCTGTACTAGAGGAGTTTTCCTACCTTAAACTAAGGATCTGTCCATGCTCAGTGTGTCCAAAACAAAACGGCCTGTTTCCAAAGTACTATTCCGACCCTCACATTCTAACGAAGTAATTCTAAAGTTGAAAGGGAAAGTGTCCTTGGGTGATATACAAATAAATAATAGTGTATACATAGTTCTAAAAGACCTTTTACAAAATAGGATCTCAAAAGTTAAAACAATTCACTACATTTCATCACATACCTGTAATATGCAAAATGTATACACAGTTTAAAATATAAAAGGTAACATTTAATTTGCAACTGCAAGTTCTTCTTCAGATTTCCAGAATAGTGTTAAACTTTACACGCGGGCATAATATTCCTCTGATTCTAAACATGCAAGACCCTATTCAAAGGTTCCACGCCTGTATTAAGCGAACAATAATACTGGTACAGAGTAATAAAAGCAAGGTGCTCTAGCTCTTTACAGTAAACAGTGGGTAAGGGTCCAGATTTTTAAGTCTAACCTTAACCTGAGGCCGCATATCATGTAGCAATTTTCATTAAAACAATAAATACTAAACATTTTTAAAAGACTAATTCTAAAAACTAAGGAGTCCCTTAATAAATACGGGTGTCTAAAAACGATAAGCTGCTCTATTTGATAAAGAGTTACTTATCCATCAACAATCACTTGCTTAGAATAATCCACAAGCGGTACAATGCAAAGTGCGTACTTTCAGAGTCGTATTAAGACAATAGTCCCAGAATGTATCTTTCTTGATGACATCGTAGCAATACACCATATGTCCTAGTATATTCATGTACTTAGTGCTCAAAGCCGAACATTCTGTGAATAGGTGTTTTGCCGTCTCTGATATCCCGTTTCATTTTCACACAGGCGGCAACATCGATCGTTATGGGGAATCCTCAAATGTGCACCCACAACAACACATGTTGGTAGTTGATTTGCTCGCGGTCTTAATCGGAAGCTCTGAATCGATATATTCGGGCATTGCCTCAGTTATCTCTGGGGTTTCAAGTATTTATGCACCGCTCTAGATACATACTCATAGCTTCTATTCGTAGCCAAAATGGCTGCAGTTGCTAATCCAGTACCACTGTTTGACTCTGTGCTTAAGATACGTTTCAGGCATTGGTAACTTGTCGCTCTAGAAAAATCGGGGCACCGACCAATATCCTTATATAGGCTGGTGGCCAAAGCATCAAATTGGCCTGTACCACACACACAAGTGGAGCTTACACCAGTCCCCAGTAATTTGAGCAATTGGCATTTAGGACACATAGATTTTAAAATGTAGTAAGCCTCTTCTAATGAGCAACTCACTTTTGAGTGAAACCAACTCCAGCTCGCACCGCAAGTATTCCATAGGGATAGATTTGCTCAACCTCAAGATGCATTTCCAAATGGCTCCTTCAATGCAACAGAGCCATCGTAGATCACTGGTAGTCAACGCCTCTAATCCGTATAGCACCATGGTGCAGAGTCATTGTTTATAGAGGGTAATGATTCCCTCCAGTGAGAACCCAGCAGTATTTTTTTGCAAAGCTACAGATTGATTGAGTCATGCGTAAGGCCTTAATCTTCTTAGTGGCCACTATATACTCATAGGCCCTGCTGCCACTCATATCTAAACCCAAATGGGGATAAGATACCACATATTGAACCTTACCAAGGGAAGTCTGAAAGTCAAGGAGTTTCACTTTTTTAGATGAGACGGCCAAAATCTTTGTTTTACCCAGATTTATGCACATTTCATTTACAGCTGCATAATCAAAGAGTCCAACATTGCTTTGGCCCCCATATAGGTGTAGTTCATCATTACCAAGTCATTGGCATACAACATGCAGGAGACGATTCTACCACCAACTTTGGGGCAACAACGAGTCGGGAGATCAGCTGTAAATAGATTATACAACAGGGGTGCCAAAGTGCAGCCCTGCTTCACCCCTTTCCCAATAGGAAAGGACATAGATCGACCACCCTCTTCATTCATGCGTACACGTGCCTGGGTATTAAAAAGTAGCCCTCTTAACGCATGAACAATCCTATTTGGACAGCCATAGTCAAGCAGTTTATCCCACAACATTGTTCTATTGACTCCATCGAATGCCGCTTTAAAGTCGACAAACTTCACATATCGTGTGGACCCTCCAGATTCCAGTGTGCCTCTCATCGGTGAATCCAGAATTCTTAAATTACATATAGTACCACAGCCAGGTCGAAACACTGTCTGTAGGGGTTGTAGTATGTTAAACTCGTCGGCCCATGTCTGGAGCTCTATTAAGAGGAGGGTGGAGAAAATCCTCCCTGTAACATCTAGTAACATCTAATAATGAGATGAGCCCATAATTACCGGTCCCATTTCTTATGCACTGGCAGGAGGATGGCTTGCTGCCACGACACTGGGATGTTTTGTGTCAAGCACACTTTGTCAAACAAGATCCTTAATATACGAGCCCATATATCGGGATTCTGTTTCAAGTACATATTGGCAAGTCCATTTGGGCCAGGCGCCCTAGAGTTTTTAAGTTTACTAATAATCAGGTGGATATCATCTTCATCAAATTTCAAAGGCCACCCCCCAGCCATACGTACTGGATGGGAGGCCACTATAGTTTCACCACCTTGCTTTTGGATGTGGTCCACCCAGTCTTTTTTACTTATAGGGTTTACAAAACGTTTGCTTTGGTCTCACTTAGCTTTGGCTAGCATATCCCTTATTTTCCTTTGGTCAGCACTACTAAGAGCGACAAACATTTCTTGCCAGCTGGCATTAAGGACAGAACACTTCCACCTACTAAGCCAACCATGATACTGTTTCTTAATGGCGTAAACACGCCTGGCAAAAGGCTGAGCTGGCAGGGCAGAATTCCGTACCAGGAATATTTCTTTTCACATGGCTCTCTTTGCGTCTCCAATTGCAAAATCAAATGTGTGCAATGATTTGCCACAAATTATACTCTAGGTTTTATTACCAACTGCAGCGATTTCAGTATTCAGTATGTCCCAGAGCAATACGGTCAATATCCCTCAGGTCGGATAACCAAGAATCAATTTTCTGTAGGTGCTTTACAGTCCAATGAATGTGATTACCTGCATGATTAGTGTAGACGTCAATGCACCTGCTTCCGGTTAGCATGGTATGTTGGAGGTTAATACTCAGTGATATGATATTATGATCCCTATGTTATATAGGGATGACCCTTAATTCGTTTGTCGCAAGTAGACAAGCATTGTTGCCAAAATAGTCATCTAATGTGGCCTTGCACTAATTTCCCCTCCAGCTGTAGCTCTCCGGTAGATTTCCATCGGATCTGCCGTTTAACATAAACAGATCCCATTGTTGCATAAAGGCGACACACTCTTTACCCTTGCGATTACCAGTACCATGAATCATTGTGCACTTTTTAAGAACTTTAGAATATGTTGCACAGGTATTTTCATCCGTACTCTTTGCATTCAAGTCTCCTCCCAGTAGAATCAGATTTTACACAATTCCCTTCACCAGTTAATAGGAGCTCCTCAATGGCTATTTGGACATCCTCAAATACTTTACTACTAGGGGGTATATATACATTAATCAGCAACATTTTCCAGTCGCTCTCACTTCCATTCTGCCACACTTCGACTACCATCACATTATCCTCAGCCAAGGTGCCCACCAACTGACGCGAGTGGTAGAAATGATTAATTCCAATTATAAGACCCCCAAATGGCCTATCCTTTAAATCTTTTTTAGCCATAGTTTGGTAGGTATAATATCCCTCCAGTTATAGGGAACTATCCAGCCAAGTTTCCTGTAACATAGATATGTCAAATTGTGTCAGGGTAGCCATAGAGCCTTTCTTATGTAATAGGTGGCTAAAAACGTGTGTATTCCAAATAGCAATATTAAAATCGGTCAACTAACCCCGTCGCTCGAAACCTCAGGGGTCACCACCACAGTACGTCCACCCCATTTACTAGCTCATACTCCAGGCACACATCCCAGCTGGCCCCGATGGCTGATTGCACCTCTCTGGATGGAACCTTCCACAGAGCCCCCTCTTTACTTGTGGAGCCCAAACTATGGATTGATAGCAATGAATGGCCAAACTGAGAATTACGTGACCCCTTCTAGTGACAAACTGAGTTTCAAACCCAGTGTAAGTAATACATTTGCGTTAGCACATAATAGCGACAATGAAGAAGTAGTACCAAATTCAATCAGCACCCAGTTCGTCTTGCTCCCCCACTTCGGGAGCTTTATCTTCTACATATCTTCAAAAGTAATAGCAGCCAGCCAAGGCACAGCCGCCCAGAGTCTAAGCAAGAGTGATCGGTTTAAAAATGGGTTTATGTACGAGGTTTTAATCTCGTCAAGTTTTACCGAGGCCCCCAACCTAAGTTGAGTCTCTGTTCTGCTGCCTATGGGTGCGCTAAGACTACCCAGCTTGTGTGCATTATTAGTGACTCAGGTGTTGGTGGTCAACGGGCCAACTAAGACAACTCAATTAGAGGCCGATAGGGAAGAGATGGCCACAGGACGAACAGACCCCGGTGGTTGCATTGAGGTATCCATACTACGATACCCCACCCTCTTCTCTTTACTCAGCGTACTCCAAGAAGGGGCAACATTGGTGTTGATCTTGGGCTGTCTCCATGTAATTTCACCATAGGCACTATGCCTTTGTACCTGGACTGGGGGAGACTCCGCAGAATAGATCGAATTGGTTTTGATGGCTCCAGATTGGGCCCAATTAACAAGCGGACTGTGAAGTGCCACTGTGTATTCTCATAATTTCAGTTGGTGTTTTTGCTGTTTTCAATATACCATCAGTCAGTGGCAACCCTCTAGGAGCAAAGATCGGCCGACTAAGACTACTGGGGCCCATACTTTCCCCAGGTAGTAAGGCCTTATCTTGAACGATAGACTCAGGCTCTGAGGAAGATGCTTTCATCGTGGAGATTTTGGCACATAATGCTTCATGGGCAAACTCCTCAGACACGGCAGCAATATTTACAGAGTCTTGAGACATCCAATCCATTCGAGACCTCGATTGCTTCTTTTGAATCATTAATGGTCACAACAGTCTTAACCTCCGTAGGATGGATAGTGCTCCTCTTCATTTCTTGACAAGGCACTAATGCATTGGGCCACTTCTTTTCTTTGCATAGTCGTCAAAGAAGGGGACACAACGGGTAGGCGTGTGTTTCTAAGCATGTGGGCCTGGCAATTGGGCTTTAGCACTCGGCACATCATTGTATGGAGTATACGTTGATCTGAGGCAACTACTGAGCACACGGCAAACACAACTTCAACATTCGCTAATAATTCAGTTAATAATTTGGGTTGGTTGCCCCCAGATTCAGGTTCCCTGAGGGATGAACGTAACCGGGGCTACTTTCTGCCCCTAAAGTGTCTCTGATGGATACCAGTGCCTCTAGATTTGGGCTAGCTAACAATTTGGAGGATGCAGAAGCATTCCTCTCTGGATGTTGCATGCCCAGTGATTTTTTACGACGTATGTGTTGGCAAAGGTTCAAAAAGAGCCATTATTGTCTAGTGAGTGCTGCGACCACGAGAGTAGTGGATCTTGAGAAGCCTTAATAGTAGCATGAGACGGGTGTGGGGGACTTGTGGCAACTATTTCACCAGGATCTTTACTATGGCTACCCATAGTTAATACAGAATCGGCTGCTAGATTGCCATTCTGGGCAAAGTAGCCTATAATCCTGGTTTGTTCCCCCTGACCCATGCATCCACTAGCGCCACCATCTTTCTTTCCTTTTTTAGGCTTTGGGCCATTTCTTGGACATTTCCTGGTTTGGGCTGACTCCTTAGTCGCTTTCCTTTAAGGGGCCACCTCACTGCGTAGGCCCCGCCTAAGGCAGGATTTAGGCTGAATTCTACTGTACACTCGTTTTTAAACAGGCGACAACACAATGCCAATGCGATAGCCCCAATAACAGCAGATATTCCTGAGGGTAATTACGCAGTAATGTACAACTTAGATAGTTGTCCCAGTATGAAACAATGGTGTATTAGGGCTGAAGCATAAAAATGTAAACAGCCCTTTAAAGCGAATCAGTCGTAGCGCATATAACACTGGTCAGACTGCTTATGATGGCAATAAGTCAAGTACTGAACCCGTGGGAAGAAAAGCAGCAACAAGCACCCACTTGTTGCATTGCAGATGCTCAACTACCGAATGCCTGCTTGGGCGGGATACATGTCAGATACACTCTGCAGCAATGCGAGACCAGATCCGATGGGCTAATCAACAGAGTGGGGCTCAAACAGTCTTTACCTTATAGCAGTTCTTGTTCCAAGCATAAGCGGCAAGGCAGGTACTGCTTTAAAAGCTCATCTCCAGCTATAACTTCTGCTTCCAGGCAGCGTAGTCCGCAGAGTGACCGCAACGCGAAAACCCGGAAACCAGGAACACAAAAAACACACTGCTGCGCTCCGTGCCTCGCGGAGGCTCTCATAGTCTTGTACTGCCACGGTCACATGTAGAAAGTGAAGACTCCAAATGTTGAAAGGCTCCAGCGAGGCGGATTAAGTGAAAACACACTGCAGCACACGGCCGCCGATGTATAAATGTTCACAAAGAAAAATGTGCATCTCCAAAACAAAAGTTCCAAAGGATAGAGTTCCATGCCCAGAGGGTGATTCCCTTCCCCTGGATTTCTCTTCACTCTGGTTTCCTTTCAGGATTATCAGTCTCTTGATGTGGCCGGTGCACAAAACTTAACTCTTGAACTTTTCCCTGTTAGGATACCTGATATACTCTCCTGTAAGGTTTCTTTTCTCCTTTGATATATTTCCTCTGCCTTTTCCTCATGTGCTCAGGTCAGGATTTCTTGAGTCAATCTTTGTTTTACACTTAGTTCAACGTAATGCCTGATATGACTTCCTATCGGGGCTTCCTCATCAAGGCATACGTTCACACTTAACATCCTCCTGGTATACTTGCTGCCAGGGAGTTTCTCCTTTGAACACGCTTACAACTTGTCTTTGCCTGGTATACTCTCCTGCCAGGGCCTTCTCATATTAGTACTTCTTTAAGTTCTATGTGAAAAGAGCTAATTGTAAAAAAGTCTCAAGAGAAAAAGACCGATTTACAATGCCCGGTTTTCTTTTGATCGTAAAAACAGCATTGTAAAGAACTTTTTCTTGAGACCTTTAAAATACATTAAATATATATATATATTTCAGTGGGTTTCACCCCCCCAAACCCCAATTGTTCCTCCCTGCCCTGCCCCACCCTCTCCCAGTGGATTTCCGCCACAGCCCCACACCCCCACCCCATACCCAAACTAAAATACATACATACACACAATACACATGCACCCACCCACACACTTACCCGTTCTCCTCGCCCTGCGCTTCTGGGTCATGCACAGACCGTCAGCCCCTGTGCGCACTCCTGTGCGGCAGGAGCACAACAGTTTGATATAGAAAGACTGCTCCATGCAGTCACGGAGCAGTCTTTCTAAATCGATCTTTTAATGAAAAGATCTTTATAAAAAGATCTGTTCACTTAGAACGCTTCTTTATACTTTCAAACTGCCGGGTATACTCTCCTGGCAGAGATTTCTTATGTGGACTGTGTACACATTTCCAATACTGATAGTTTCTTTAATTGGCTTTTTCTAGCTTTATATTCGCCTGGTATGCTTTTCCATCCGGACCTTTCACATTTGTACTGCATACACTCATACGATTTGTAAGTCTCTTATTCTGTTTGCTTTATCCCTTTTACAACAATAGTCATTTTCACATATTCGTTCAGGTACTGTTGTTCATTAACAGTGTTTGGCATGTCTGCCAATACACCCTGGTGTCCCCTCTTCCCTTCTGTGGACTCACTGGTTCTTCTTGGCATATTTTGCCTCTCTCCGGGTTAACCAACAGCAAGTTTTGGGCCCCTAGCTCGCCGCTTCAATTTCCCAGCCTTTCTGCTCTTCAAGTCTTCTGCTGGGCTCTCTGGCATCTTGCTGAGCTTCAGTCAGGTAAAAGCGACCTTCCGGACACCTGCAAACACCCAGAAGTCTTCTCTCAGCTTCTGGCATCCCAGCAGCATGTTCCTATGCACGGCCCGCTTCCCTTCTCTTCTCTTCCTACAAAAGTGGTTGGAACACCCTCTCATCCCTCAATCTCCCAGTCGCTCCTAAAAGATGTAATCTTCTCCCGCCAGCAGCTCTGCTTGGTCAGCTGCTTCAGCTGTTTACATTTCCCTGCTGCAGGCAAGCTCTCATAACAACTAGAATGCGGCTTGTGCTCACGGGCAATCTTTATTACTCAAACCCTGGGTAACTTGTGTATGAAGTTTGGGACAACGTGTTTAGTTGTTTTCAAAGGCAAGTCGGTTTTTGATGGTTTGTAAACAGATCTAGTGAAAAGGTTTTCAATACACTGGTGGATGACGGAAGGTGTAGCAAAACACCATCAAAGCATTAGGTACGGGTGGGATATCCTCAGAAGGAAAAGGGAGATAACCATGTCTCATCCGATGATGCCATGACACTACCCCGGAGATTGTCTACCCCCATGACATCCTCACTCATATAGTCGCCCCCAGGGTAGGGATCAGGTAGCAGCTACTGTCTCCTGGCCCAATGATGGGAGGACACCGCTGAAAAGGAGTGATGATATAATTGGATTCATCACATAAGAGTGATTATTCTTTATGCAGTGATTCCCTGGGAGGTGGGATGGTCTGTGTTGAGGCCAGTGGAGCGAAAAGGTGAGTTGGATGCAGTTGGCAGTAGTAATTGATTCAGGGTTTCTGACTCAGACTTCTCTGTCTGTTATGAATCTTTTATCTTTATTCTGACAAGTCTTCACATCTGTTTGTGGACTGCAAAAAGCCTGAAGAGTCTTGTTGGTTCACCCATCAGTGGCGGCACCCAGTCGCTGCTTAGTCCACAAAGCTGAAATCCTAGGTAAATGAGAGAAATCGAAGTATGTAGTATCCCGCCCACGATATAACTTCAAAGTAGCAGTTGGTCCAACATTCCGTCCATTTCGGCGTTCTTAAAAGTCACGCCCATGGTGTAGGCGGAAATGTAAGGAAAAGCACCAGGTTAACTAAGCAGCAACTTAGTGCTGCCACTGATAGGCGACCCGATGAGACTCTGCCGGCTTTTTGCAGTTCACAACGAATGTGAAGACTTGTCAGAATAAAGATAAAAGATTCATAACAGACAGTGAAGTCTGGCACACCACGACTGCATGCGTCACCTATTGTCGGCTGATCAACATGATTACCCGTCACGGGAGCCAAGAAACAGCCGTAGTTAAGAATGATTTTTCTCTAGGTTCAGAACAGAAGACACGTTGCTTCTATAAGAATTTAAAGAACAGTCCACACAAGGACGTTGACTAAAACTTCAGTAAAAGAAGATTGTGTTTTCTTTTAATTTGTGGAACTCTAGTTATTGCAACCCCTCCTTTATAATGTCCCACAATAATTGAGAGGACAGAAACATGTTGAGTCTTTCCTCTAGTGATAGGTAACCTAGAAGTGGAGATCTAGACTAATCCAGGGTCTGTACAACAGAAAGATGTATATTTTTTAGAATGTTTTTTAATGAAATTTAGGGTGCATTTAACACCCAGTCTTCAATTTAGAAGAACTTGTTGTCACTTTCACCAATGTGCGTGTTTTAGGAGTTTTTAATGTCATTTTTGTATTGTCTTCTCACTAATGAGTGTTATGACTTGTCTTAATAAAATGTTGAATTGATATATACTGGATTCTTTTGCAGTGTAACTGTTGATATTCATGGTCTACCTTTTGTTTAGTAATGGCTTGAATAATTCACCTGTGCTGAAATTCATGCTGGCATCGGTTTATGCAAAACCAAATGTTTTCTTTCAGAAGACAATTGCCATGGCAGTTCACGGACTTGGGATCACAAATACTTTGGCAACAAAAGTATAGTAGGACCCGACTGATATTTTGGAGCAGGGTCCACCCAAGAAGACACTTCTTCCTTTCAACCACAGATGATAAATTTAGCCAAGTAGGTAAAATAAATATGAGAAAATTATCCAAGATTCAGAATACTGGAATAGCTCCTATTTTAAGGGAATTATGCAAAAGTAAAGCTTCTTACCCTTCTACTGTCTGACAAGACTCCTTTATTAATTACAGAAACCTGCAAGACCATACTGCGGTCCATGGAAAGCAACCAGTCTCACTGGGTTTATACTGCAGATCACACAACACTCAGGAGTAGTTCAACAGCTTCATTTGTTCTCTGCAGGGAGGGGCAGTAGAAATACCTATACAGAGTGTTTTTAAGTCGGTGTGATCCATTTGGCTTTTCTACCTCTTGCTCTCTACATTTCTTCTCCCACTTCTCTTTTTGCTACAATGCCCGGCCAATCTAGTGGTTTATGTCTCAATTTCTATTGCGGCTTTGGAACAAATGGTGCCCCGTAAGTAAGTGTTTGTATTGGGGTTTGTTTTACCATCAGCCCAGGGACCTGCAATCGCTGTGTGGGTAAAATGGTTCCTCCTGCCAGGTGTATGTCCCCCTCTCCTCAAGCATACTCTGGTGTTGCATCTTCCCTCATGACCAGATCAGCAACCCCATCATTCCCACATTCTGCCATTTTAGGATCTGATGCAAGTATCGAGGTGGCTGGGTGGCTCTGCATTAGGACTGCTGGTGTCTCCAGTAATACCATTAATTCCATTGGCGCGCATATGCCCAGTCCTTTTTCCCCCCCTTTGTTGGATCCCGCTTTCCTCATGCTTGTGTTCTTAGTCCGCTACAGATTTGTGCACCTAAAGCGTGCTCTTCATGGAGTCCAGCACAGTGAGCAGACTCACAAATTGATCCTAAACAAATGGCCTGTATCCAGGTTACATATTATCATTTGCATGCATGCCCTGAGATTGATATTTCAGAGTAACTTCTACCTAGCGAGATTCCCCTCGAAATGTATTACTATGGGACACTTTTCCTACTCTAATACAATATATGTCTTGTTGGGCTACACTAGAGAAGTCTTCCTGAAGGGTTAACAGCAAGATGTGGGGGCGAGGGGTGTGGGGGGCAAGGGATGACCAGTGGAGCTTTGACATTTCCCCATAGACCACCTCCAGGGGTCACAACAGTTGGCTTTCTCTGGCTCCGCAGAGGTGCCCAGTCCCCTTCTACAGTCTCCCCAGAGGGGAATCCATCACACACCTCCGAAAGCTAACCTTGGTGACAGAGATGAAGAAAGGTGAGGACAGCCTCCCTCATTGATGAAAGAGGGGATATCTCTTCAGAAGTAAAGGAAATGGGGAGCTGTGCTCAACACAATGATTTAGCAAACAAATTGAGGGTTGTGCTCAACACAAGCTGATCTGAAAAACAAAATCAAATTGGATCACTTAGCTGCAACAAGAACCTTTTGTCACTCTACTATTCTGAGGTTTGGGGATGACTGAGAATTTGCAAAACAGGAGGCCATTTGAGGCTACAGATATTGCATGTATATTCACATAGAATACTTTTTACTCCCAAGATTAGAGATTGTGTTCATGTAAATGTCCCAGAATTGCACGTTGCATGCATTTGGAAGAGTAGAAGGGTCACAAGTGCAATTCCGCATATACTAGAAATAAAACTTTCATTTGCAAAAAAGCAAGTCGATTCCTAGCTCTAGTGGGGCCTCCATAGGTCCTTGTAACATCTAGGGAATCACCATTCAGTCATAAGAGAGTAAGACCTCAAATGAAGGGAGACCTCTTTCAGGCCAAAACACTTCGCTAGTGGATACCAGAAGGTGGTATAACCTTTACCAACTAACCATCCCTGATGAACTATAACCTGCAGACCATATTAATTGACTCACCCAACGAATACATAGGGTTGTAGTTTCTTGTTGGCAGTTTAGTGAATCTATACAGGAAGGGTGGTAGAGGAAGAGGGCAAGGGGGTCTAGAGAGTAAGAGGCTCTGACAAACTGGTCATCCATGAGGAGTAAGAGGTTAACCGGTCAACGCAAGAAAACGTCCTCCAACAAACACCACTGCCTTATTAAAACCTCAAAGAAGAGAATTTTGAATTGATAATGTACTGTCAGCAACCATAGAGATAATTTCTCCGAGGTTGCTAAATGGCCATATGAAAGTAAGCCCCCTTCTTGGGGCACCAATCAATTAAGAAACCAATATCCGCTGCTCACCATCACAATCTTCAGCACTCCTTGGGGAATTACCGGTTGAAGAGATGCAGATCCAAGACTGTCCAAAGAACCATGGTCCTTTAATTGTTTAACCAGGTACAAAACAACAGAGTAGAAAACCTAACTGATATCCCCTGTAGACAACCATTTAATGGCCCCCAGCAGCAGAAGCTTCTAACTGGAGCAAGGACTTCTGGAGAGACCAGGGGTTGAAGAGGGTGTGAAAAGGGAGGGAACTAGTGGGAACTTCAATCTCTGTTACTGCTCATAAGAACCATAAAGCTTCTGTACGGTTCCTCTGGACATGTCGCAAGAATGACACTCTTCACCCTTCCATCCCAGACCAGGAGGATGTGCTTAAAAGGGGGTCTAGTAACAAACACCTTTTGCTTTAAATGTATGTTAATTCATCTGGTATCAGTTTTTAAGCCTTCTTCTGAGCACTCCTTTGCCTTCTCATTTCAAGGTAGAAGAGGGCTTAAAGTACGCCTATTTCTTTGTTGCCAATAGTTTCACAGAAAATTAAGTCAACGTCAATGTGTGTGCATACATTTAGAGTTAAAGTGAATATTTCAAGTGGTTAAGATTCAGGTGCGGGTGCAGCCCCCATTGTAATTCAAGTGGGAAATCACTTGTAACATTATTCTGATACAATATTGTTTAATAATATATATTGATAATGCAAACTAGCTTGTTTCTTGCTCATGGTGGGATTGTTGTAAACTAGAGTAAACGGAGGGTCGTCCAAGACTGGAAAAAGAAAGTGAAAACACACATTTTGCTTCTGCGAATCCAGTTTGCAGTAGGTATTAAGCTTCCTTGTACATTATCTCGAGCAACTGATAACTAAGCCAACATATGGTATGGAAGTAATTAAGGGGGTGTAGTATGTTCCCAAAGAGGCAGCACAGTCACAGAAACAAAACAAAGAAACAAACCAAAGAACATTTCTTCAGTGCATGTTGTCCCACCAACACATGTTAATCTCCCAAAATATTGCTTTACCGGTTTATCAGTCCATTAAAAGTCCATCAACTCATTATATGCAGCAAACCCCTCCTCTCATAAAAAGGTTTCATGGGAGAAGAGAGGGATAGGCACAAAGAACCACCCCTGCAGTTAAATAAACCACACAAAAAACAATCCTCACGGCTGCCCCCCACCCCAGTGGCAGGCAACTACCCTGTGCATCCTCAAGGAGAGTGGCAGAAATGAAAAAACAAAAAGTAGTTGAACAGGTACCTCACACTTATACCTCCAAATGAAACCCTCTCCTCCATGAATGGAAGGATTGGCCCTCCATGAACACGCTCAGTCTCGTTGGATAGGAGACGATGGAAACCAAACCGTTCTTAATGCGTTCACACTCAATTACGAGAAGCGCTCATCTCTGAACCAGTGCACCCCAGCACAGGTCCAGAAAGGGTAGTATCCTGCAGCTTTAAGCACTACCTACTTCAATTCTCCAGCCACCCTCAACAAATGCTATCCAACTCTAGAATCAGCAGGCACCAGCATGTTTGTCCTACCGAATGACACCCAAACGGGTATTAGATCATCTCCAAAATCTATGAATTGCAACTCTGCTGGCAGATGGCACAGAGTAATCCAGAGGAATCTCCTATCAACATTGTAAAATCGTCCTCTCCCGCCTGGTTTGGGCAGCTCAGTTAATCACCATTATTTTATCTACCAAACATTCAATGGTAACATCCACGCATTTCACACTGTTGAAATTCACAGAAAGTTCTGTACACCCACCAGCATTGCCATTACTTCTCACTACAGGACTACTTTCATGCCCCCAATCCCAATCCACAGCTACTTCCTTCAGTGTTAAGGGTTCTTCCCTCCAGTCCAGGAAAAAAAAAAAGAGACTTGATGCTACACCCGATCTGCTCCTCAATTCCCCACCACTTCTCACTCCGCGTGGCATTGAGCCGACAGACAGCTGGCAGCATTTTAAAAGTTGCAGCTGGCTTGGGGAACCGGACCATCACGCTTTTCACAGGCTTCTCACCTCGACATACAACTAGTGGTTCAGTCTCCCCAACATGCGCAAGATTATGGCTTCTCCTTGCTGAGAATAAGGCTGTCATCAAAGTGAAATGGCTCAGGCCGCCAGACAGACACACACAGGAGATCGGCGAGGAAGTGTCCTCTCCTCAATCTGCAGTCTCCCTAATCCCTTTGCAGGTTCAAATTTGATTAATTTACACATCTTCTCTGTCAAAGCCTGGAACCCAATATAGCTGACGAATATTTAATTATAGTGTTCAACAGGAGAAGCTCTGGTAGATGGAATCCGATTTCAATCAATAAAAACAAACATTTGCCTTTGTAAAACCTAGTTTAAGACATTATGATTGCTATTGGGTCTTTAATAGGGAGACATCTGCAAAGCTTATGCAACAGAAAAATCTCCAATTCAAACAGGAGTAAATCGCATTTGCTAATTTTAGTTAACGTTACACTAGGTACTTACTATATTTCATGTTGTGCCATGCAGAAATAAATTTAGTTTTCAACTTTTCCACTTCATCTGTCCCAGTAGTGTCCATGTTCACATTCAATGAGAAAATCCATCACTTCTTTTGCTTTCTTTTTTAACATGCATTTGCTGTAAAGAAAAACATATCAGCAGAGTATGCATGTTGCTAAGGTAAAGGGAGATGCTGTACAAATCTAAAAAGGCCATAATATCGAGGTTTTCTACACAAAACCTCAATGCCAATCAACCCCAACTTACAAACATCGATGCATAGAGAACATCACGTTTCCCCTGTTTTTAAAACAATATTTATATATTTTACTAATTGAAATTTCACAATACGAAATCGAGGTATCCAACGAAAAAGTTTTGGTACACAAGAGAGAAAAGGAGGCTATGAGACGTGGTGCAATACATTTATCAGAATTGGACATTTTAAGACATCAATTTTTACAAGTCATCAGAACACTCAAATTGTTTGCCTAAAAGAGAGAAACTCCTGGTTCCAACACCCAATGTTCAATTTCCATAATGGTAAATGTCCCGGTTCCAACACCATTAATCTTCTTGAAGGGGCCCATCGGGCTTCCAGAATCACAGCACCGGCAGCATACTGTCACAAAGCTTTTTTAAAAAATGTTTTACCAAGAATATGTGGGATGGGATGATTCAATTATCAGTTATACAGCATTGCTTTCAAGCCGGGACGGATGTTGGTACCAAGGACCACATCTTTTCACAGACATCCTATCACACAGTGGCCATTTTACAGATCAACTGGCAGGTGGGCATAACTATTTTGGAGGTCATCATTGTGTATCCATAATAATGTTGACCACAGGAATGTCTCTCATAATCCTGTCCTAGTTTTAAAGTAGGAATCCTCACGCCCAAGTCTTCGTTCCATGGATTCAATCTAATTTAGTAATACAAAGGCATGTTGTCTGAAGAAAGCTGAATATGGATAATTGAAGAGGAGAGGGATATTGACCATACCGACCAAGATTTAACCTTGTACGGTTGATGACTCCAGGACCTTCGACCAGTCATTGGTGTTGGTGCACAAAAGTACATTTCAGAGGCACAGTTAAGACCATATCTCATTTAGTAGGTGGGTGGTCAAATTCTTTACTCAATTTTTAAAATGATTTCATAGAGTTGTCACAAAATTCAAGAAGGCATGACTGCCCAGCTTTAGCATACCAGAATTATGATGTCAACTTTTAAAAAGGCATTATTCAGGAAAGCTGCTGCAAACGTAGAATTGTCCAGTCATTGGCCCACGTCTTGTAGTGGCATCCTTGTACTTTTAAGAGTACTTTTAAGAGTACTCTGACTGATTCAAGCTATCGTAAGAAAAACAAGCATTGCCAATGACAGTTTTAACTTTTGTGTAGGCCTGTGAAAGGCATTTGTCAGACACTGCCGAGATGGTACTGCTGACTATTAATTATAGCATTTGCACATTTGAAGTTGGTGGGAAGGCCACAGGGATTAGCATGGCCATGAGCAGTCAATGGGTGGGAAAATTAGCAAACACTCTCCCCATAGCAGTACTCTACTGCAAACATGTTGGCTTACTGGTGGTGCTGTTCCGTACTGCGATTCAATGCGAGGCTAGAGGACTTCCGAAACTATTTACAACTGTGTGGGTTAATCAAATGGGTTACGGAAGGTGGATTTCTTTGTCCCAAAAGGACAGAGTGAGTCAGTGTGATGGGCAATGTGAGCCTATTCACCACGTTAGGCTGACTTCTGCACACAACAAAATTAAATTGCATCCTCTTTAAAATGTTCAACGTGGTTTATCATTCCTGGAAGAACATTAGAAAATATGGCATTTGGTATTAGCTGCAAGTGTATTACGAACAGCAATACATCCATTGTTGATCAAATTAACAAGATTTGCAGTGCAAAGCCGACGCAGAGAATTTGGGAGTGAAGCCACATAAGGGATTGACCCAGGACTTTCTGTGAAATGACAAATGGCAAGAACATGAACTGGATTAGGAATGATTTGCTTTTTTGCCCCAATTGTTTGTTTTGAAAAAGGCTCTTGAGCAGCCGAAACACATGTAAACCAACCAGAGGGCTTTGTGATTCTAATTGGAATTTAGACTGACTTTTTTCTGTGATCAAATTCACAAAATATAAAGAAACGTGTTTTTTTCTGAAACCTATGTGTGGCGCAATCATTGTGTGGCAAAACACTTGTTCAAATTAACATGAGCATATAATTTTCAGGATAACATGTTGTTGGGCAAAGAGGTCTAAGGACATGATCAGTGGTTCAGGGAGGGGTTTTGTGTACTTTAAAATGTAGGTTTAAACCAGAGGAAGGAAAAACGTAGATTATATTAAAACTAGATTAACATTTTTGACATGGGTGGTTGGGAAAGGCAGAGGAACCAAAAATTGATTTTGTGAAGTCTTGTCTTTTGGAACGGCCATAAAATATTTAAAGTCCGATATGGTTCCGTCCACAGTCCACCAACCAGATCAAATGCCTAGATAAAAGGGATTCCATGTATGGTCTAGGACAGCTCGTGCGGGAGTGAGTTTTTTTGTTGCCCACCAAAAACAAGGGATCTCCCTCTTATCAGGGAAAATGGTCAGGGTTGGTCAAACACTATGGGGTATCCGTTGTTCTAGAGTGGCCACATGTGCTTAATCAAAAGTCCAGGACCAGTTCTCGAAAGCAGGACTCCTGCTAGAGATGGACATTCAGGCCAGTGGCAAACTAAGTCTTATGGTGTTGTGGTGCCCCATTGCACTTCTTGTAGTCTTGGTAGGTCTGGTCATCCAAGAACTAGGCCACAGTTTGATGTCTTGCCTCAAAACGATAGGAAGGCCTATGAAGGTCATTTGACCCTTCATGCCGTTTGGAGTCTATAATGAGTAGGTGCACAGGATCCCCACATACGAAAGAAGTCTCCAGAGCACGGCTTTCCCACCCAAGATGTTTCAAGTAGGTATGCTCCTCTCCGACACCCCCCATGACATTTTACAGGTAGATTTTCTCCAACTAACCTAGGTACTAACTAAGGATGTTGGGCAGTGCTGCTGACCCGCTATATTTTTCTTAGTCTGGACCCCACCCTGGATGCCTAGCCTTGCTGGCCCACATACATGGCTACCCTCTCACTCTACCAACCTTAAAAGGCATAGAGCGCCCCAAACCCGCATTCAATCTCAAGGGGAGGTTGTGCCAATGACTAGATCTTTCATTCCTCCAGCTGCTCCTCTATGATCCTGCTCCTCTGCATGCTCCTGCTCTTATACTCCCTTCTCCTCCTCCATCGCTCTCTCCAACTACTCTTTTTCTTTCCACCAGCAGCACTCAGGAATGCTACCATTCACCATCCCTCACCCCACTAGTGGAGATTGGCCATCTTTTATATTTTGGGTAGTAACGTGTATGGGTGAATAAATGCTCGAATTAGCTGACCAATGTCTTATTGGGCTTCAGGACACTTATTGGCCCTAGCCCCGTGTGCTCTATTCCTTCTCTTATGGGTGAACGCCTATGGCATGGGGGGTTTCTAATGATTTAGTTAATGTCCTGCCAAGGCCAACCTTGTCTTGGGAGGATAGCTCAGAGGCAACGTGCTCGCCTTGGAAGCCAGACGACACAGAGCAACACAAGTTCGATCCCCGAGTCTGTGCTTAGGAACCTCTGGGTATTAAGCGAGTTATAAATAAGCTATCATATCATATCATACTAACCATGTTAAGTGAGGCGTGTCATGGCTGCTTCCTGCGCCAGTGCTCTGTCGGTAGCGTTCACAGGGAACTGGCTGGCTCTCTGAGCCAGCCCTCTGCCTGGCAAGTTTGTGGCAAACTTGTTCTCATTCGTACTACCTTTAATTGGTAAAGGTAAACTATTGAAGTCTATGTGCACCTGCAGAACATGAGTGCCAGATTACGGTCTATGCCATATGTTTTTTCTTTGAGGCCAGGTTTACAATCGATGCCAGGCTTTGCCCCTTTCGTACAAGTTAGGCAGGGACTTACCCTCTGAACACCCAGGCCTATGAACCTCAATCCCCACTAGAATGCCTGTGTTTCAGCCCCTCATTAACAGCCCTTGTGTGTTGAAGAACGCTGGCTATGGAGTTTTTGCTGGATATTTTTAAGAGGGACAGGTCATCTAGGTCTGTATGGCCAGCATCATCACTTGCTAAGTTCTCTCTGCTGCCTCTGCCCAAGTGGCTATCACTCAAGGCAAATACAAATGCCGGAGAGGAAGAATGTGGAGTATGTTTGGACTGTTCACCAAGAAAATGAGTTTGAAGGCATAAAGAAATAGCCACAGCTCCAGCACTGGCCAGGTTTGATGTGCAGTAGGAGAAAATAGTCACAACGGGCGGAATTCCTGTTGAACCTTTCGTGGAAGGTTTGGAGAGTTTGTGAGAGCTACTTCTGGAGGAAGGTATTGAGGTTACCCAATCATCTAACGGGTTATATGATACGACATGAACTAAGACTTCAGTCCCCGACATCGATAACCAGGTGGAAAACCCTCTCACTTTATGGGAAATGTGTTGTGCCTTCTCCACCTGTGCCCTTTGAAATTTTGAACAGCCAGAGCGAGCAGAAAGATAAGTACCTGAAGGAATGGGTGGACCGCTGCAATGGTTTATTGTTGTCCAATGACATTACGACTGACTTGTTATTGATCAACCCTACGAAAGTTAAGAAGCTCCTGCAGGAAAAGGACTGGATTGAAACCACAGAGTAGGTGCATAATAACAAGCCAAATCAGTATATCACTTGGGAGTCAAAGAAATTAAATCAACCCCCGAAATATTTAAAACGATTTCCATCATCTCATTATCATTATCTACTCATGAGATGTAGAATTAATATATTACCAACCAAAGAGATTCTGTTACGTAGAAAACAGATTACATCACAGGAGGCTACATGTCGCTTTTGTAAAAAGGACCAGGAAATTGAAACTATAAAACACCAGGTAGTAATCTGCCCAGGATTGAGGGAACGTTGAGCAACCTTCTTGGGTGCATATGCTGAGACACAAGAATTGATGACGAATGGTGGAAGGGGCTAATGACCGCAGAAAATAAATCGTAGTAACAATTGCAGCCCTAAAGTT
This sequence comes from Ambystoma mexicanum, assembly GCF_040938575.1. NCBI lineage: Eukaryota > Metazoa > Chordata > Amphibia > Caudata > Ambystomatidae > Ambystoma > Ambystoma mexicanum. Next base: position 1,237,367,168 of record NC_090922.1, read on the forward strand.
TGTGGAAACAATCCTAAAAGATTAACCATATTAACAATCATGAAATTTATGGAAAATTTGAAAATACTTATGACGAATAGTTTTGAACTTAGAGTATTTTTTTGAATACTGTGATGCACAAGAAATGGATAATGTTAAAGGTTTAAATGTGTTACCCAATAAAACATTTTTTTTTTTTAAAATAGTCACAACTGATGCCAGGGAATATGGTTTAGTGGTGGTACTTTAAGAAAGTGTGTGAAATGTGGAACAAACTGCTGCATTTGCTTGTGGAGGTGAAAATTGCCCTCAGTGTTTAAAAGTTGAGAGCTGTTAAACCCTTGTGAGAAAGCTTTCAAGAGTAATTTGTGGAAGGAATAGAACATTTTATTGATAAGAGGTCTAGTGAGCTAGCATGAATTAGACAGAGATGTAAAATAGATGCCTAAATAAACCAAGGGAAGGTTTAGGAGAGATTTCCGGTAGCCAAAATGGAGGACAATGTGAAGATAAAGAAATTCGTAAGACTAGTGGGGCACCACAGAATTATTTTGCATTTCCAAAGATGCAGTGGTATTGCAAGGCACTAGACCTGTGACTGCAAACTGATGTTGGGAAAAATAGAAGTAGGAGCTGATGGAGCTTAATTTAAGTGAGCAGAGGGCCTGGTGACACCTTAGGTCACAGAGGTTTTTGTAGTATCGCACAATGCATTATTCACTGTAGTATTTTCTACAGAAGTAACTTCGGCGAACAGTATATCCATCTGGTGTAAAAATGTAAATGAAGCTGCAGCTCAATGCTGCGGAGGAATTACCGACTGAAAAGGCTACCAGTAAACATTGTTATATCACCCTGAGGCCAAAGGAAAGTTGATCGTTTGATCACACAATCCTGGATGCAAGTGTATTGCAGTGGACAACAAATATTTAAAGCATGAGATGTACGACCGTGTCACGTGATATAGGTTGGTGCAACACTGCATGACTGCAATAGTCCCAAATAAGGTACTGGGAGATAGAATACCCAATTCTAGCATGTGTCCTGGGTGGCTGATGAGAGATAGAAAGAATTGGAAAGAAAAATAATTTAGGGGGAATAAACATGATAAACAGAATCAACAAAATGCTGCAATACACATCATGCGTGCAAGGTGATCAATGAGAAGAAAGGTAAACTGGCAAGGGTTAATGCGCTCAGAGCCGCTCTGAACACTCCCAAAAGGGTGCACATCTCCCATGCCAGGCATGGGGCGCACTGGCTCCCGGTCCAAGAACGCATCCTATTCAAGACCCTAGCCATAACCCTCAAGTGTCTCTCTCACACAGCCCCCTCTTATCGCTCAGAAAAAGTACTCTGATCCACTTCCTTGAGACCCAAAAGATCACTACTCCAATCAGCTAAACATCCCCAACTTTAAAAGGGGTAAAGCCGGAGTCTCCAGCTTGCCAGTCCTAACTCCTAAACATTGGAATGCCCTCCCTACGCCCCTAACAAATGAGACCTCCCACTTATTCTTCCGTAAGGCGCTCAAAACCAATCTTTTCAGCTAACCTACTCCACCCACCCAGACTTCGATTCTAGGAAGGTGCTGAGTTACCTATGGCTCCCCTGCAACCACTGAACTGTTGAGACCCCCTTCCTACTGTAACAATGTCACAACTAACTACCAACTGTCTTGTATCAGGTTCACTGGAATCACGAACCACAGCAGGCGATCCTGCTGTTTCATGTAACTAAGTAAGCATCATTGTTTCTCCTGTAACTAAGTAAACTTCTTTGTAACAGTGTCACTATGCCCCAGGGCTGCTTTGTGCACTTTATAAATGTAAAAAATAAAGGTTTTATGTCTAGGAATAAGATAAAGTGGTAGCCTACATTTTTACAACCTACGAAAGCATTTAAGAACCGAGAAACTGCTGTGAAATCAGATGATGGAATAAGCTGAAACAAGGGGAGAATCAAATTCATTAAAAAAAGGATTATGAAATAGCTTTCAAATACTAAAAGGTGATATCATAGGTCCTGTACATAAATTAAAATTAACACCACCACTTGAAGTTTGAGTGGGTGAATTGCCTCGGTCCCAGCCACTGCCTTCAATTTCTCTGACCTTTACTTCACTATAATTCTTAGCATTCAGATTCATCTCAATTCACAGTTTTTTCAGCTCGATTTACTACAACTCACAGCATAAAATATTGCCTCCGTCTCACCTGCTTTTCATTTGGGTTTACTCAGCATGCTTTTCAAACCTGCAACTGTTCCTTTTTCCTTTAGTACTTTGCTCCTAAAAGTTCTTCAACAATTTCACAACCACGAATTGATAACAGGGCATTCAAATGAAAAAATGTTTCACATTAATGTCCAACTATCACCCTTACTTTTTCTTCATTTCCATCTTCCTGTTTTAACTAATTCAGGTTCATCATCGGCTGATTCTAAGGCTCCATTCCCTCCCATTGGCTCTGTTCTCTGTAGTCCTGCCTTCTCCAGCGACTGTCTTTGGGGTTGCCCAACAACCCGCAGTTTTACTAAACAGAATCACCTGCCCTCCAGACTGGTTGTCTCAATACCAATGGACCTCATGATTTCTCGGTCTAGTTTGCGTAGGCACTCAATGAGCATCAATCTTTACCACTTTCCTCTTTCATTGGTGTATTCATGAGGCCAATCTTATGATTCAGGCTTGTGCCAGGTTTTTTACTAGTCCTCACAGCTCCCAAGTAGCTTTGGGCACAGGTCGTTCCAGATTTCTGCAATATTCTCGGGCCATACATTTATCTGCCTTGTCTACACTAGTAGCATTTTAAGGAGGACTCATTCACTGCAATGCTTTTGAATCCTCGCCCCTAGTCTTCACTCCTCACATTCTCATCTGACTGACAGTCTTACCATCATGCATTTATCCTGCTCTGTTCCCTTCAGTATATCAATTTCTCCACTGCTTCCTTTTCGGTAAGCCCGCCTTTTCCTCTCTTCTCAATATTTGCACAATATTTCTCGAGCTGTATACCCCTCATTAGATCGTCTCTGCATTCTCAACTGGCCTTTGGGCCAGACACATCAGCTCCATGTTTCAATGCCTTCCCTCTAGATATATACCGTATTAAAAAAATTCCTCTCCAGATATGTACTTCATTTATATTTTTATATTGAGAGTGCATAATGTTTTGGCCAGAAATACCTAGAGAAGCAGACAAAAGTCAGAGCAGTAATATAAAATTGAGTGCCATACATTTTTGTGAAAGATGTTGAATGACCAATGGGTGAATGAGAGTGCATAATACACAGGCAGGAAAAGCAGCCATTTGTACAGCCATCCAAAAGCACTAGATATATGGAGGTTGGAATGTAGAATTAAATAAAAAGGAAGTTAATCAGGGAGGGGAGGATCATGGGAGTAGGCAGATGATGTGCTTAATAGGCGGTGGAGCTTGAGTGAGAATTTGAATAGATAGTAGAGAGGTTTTTGGTATTAAGGCGAGGGGAAATCCAAAGAGGAGGGCAGGTAGGGAGAAGTAGAGGAGGCAATAGTGAGGACAGGGAGGATGATGTACAGGGAAATTTGTGAGTTCAGAAGAGCAATAGTTGCGTAGGTGTGCTTAACGCAAGATGTTCATGGCTCGGTAGTGTGGAAGCAAGCCCATCCATGGATTTGAAAACAAGACAATTAAATAGACACTAATATTTTATAGAGCCAGTCTACTTGGAGATGAGAGAAAAGTGTGCAAGACTGTAGATGGTATGCATGGAAAAGTGCCTTGTGAAGTAGGGATGAGAAGTAGATTGTAAGGCCAAGAAGGAGACCAGCACAGAAGTCAAGGAGACAGATAACCAGGGTCAGCATGAAGGTAAGAAGAGGGGGGAAGGTCATGGGGGGGGTATTTTTGGATGTTAAGCAGATTACTCAAGGCTATAATCGAGGTATGCGTAATAGAGTGATGAAGGTTAACGTCACAGGCAAAAAGCACCCCAAGAATTATTATTATGGTATTCATTGAGAGCGGATCTAGCTTCGAAAAGCAACAGAGTGCTTTACATAGGTATACAACAGTACAGATGCATAACAGAGAGTTTAGCGTTCTAGGTGAAAGATCTTTTGATAAAGATCTTTAATATATATATATTTTTTTTCTTTATAAATAATACACCGATTTACCAAGACCGATCGATGACCGCACGGAGCAGCCTTTCTAAATCGAACAATCATGCCCCTGCCTCACCCTAGTGCGCACAGTTGCCGACAGGCTCAGCAGGACCATGAAGCGCAGGATGAAGAGAACGGGTAAGTGTGTGGGTGCGTGTGGGTTGGTGTATGGCGTTTAGGTGAGTCGGGTGGGGTCGTGAAATAATAGCACGGGAAAGTGGGGGGTGGCGTGGCAGGAGCAGCAAAGGGGAGTTTGGGTGTGTAACCCCTCTCATCTCCCGAATTGTAAAAGAAAATATAATTTAAAAAAGGCGGGTCTTTTTTATTTGTGTATTTATATTGCGCCGAAAGCCCACAGGTATAAGGGCACAGACATATAGACACAGACTTAACATATAAAAACAGTACGGGGTTCCTACCTAGTTAATGCGATCCATATCTAACAACCAGGTTCACCTGAAGAGATTAGTTTTCAGTGCTTTTTCGGAATGTGCTATAGTTCTCCTCTAGCCTGAGCTGCACTAGTAAGCTATTCCACTTCTGGGCTGCCTTCACTGGAAAGTTCCGACCTAGACCACTGGGATTTTTTGAAGGAGGCCAGTTAATCAAGGCCTGGGCCTCTGATCTCAGATAACATCTTGGTACGTAGAGTGAAGTCTTTTCCTTAAGGTATGCTGCAGCCTGTCCGGACATGCATCTGTGCGCTATCGTCATGGTCTTAAACTGAATCCAGTCTTCCACGGTCAGCCAATGCAGAGCTATTCTGTCCTCTGTTATGTGGACTCTCCTAGATTTTGTCTTTACGATTCTCACTGTGCTAATTTTGCAGGGTTTGACACCTAGCTATGCAACCTTTACTTGCGCCGATCAAGAGTGCGTTGCCATAGTCGACCCTGGAGAAAATTGTAGCCCTGGCTATGGTAGCACTGTTACCCTCACTCAAGTATGGTCTAATGGACTTGAGCAGTCAGAGGTAATATTGGCAATTTTTGATAAGTTACGTGACGTGTGCATCTGCATCTATTGGAGATTCAAAGTATAATCCCAACGTCTTCACCTTCTCGATCACAGTGATCGGGGAGCCTTTGATATTAATTATGTTATATTCACTGAGCTTCTCTCGGGCTTGGGGGGAACCGAATATCATCATCTCCATTTTGTTCCCGTTAAGGCACATCCAGTTTTTCTCCATCCAGGCTTCGATGATGTTGTATAGGGACGCTACCTTGTCATAGTCTCTACCGTAGCATCCGCTGAGCTCCATCACCACCTGGGTGTCATCTGCATAGTTCGTAAAATAAGATCTGATGTTATCGAGCACTATCCAGAGACACCTCAGATAAAGGTTGAACAACAGTGGTGATAGGCTTGAACCCTGGGAAATGCCACAGTAAATGGGCATTTTTCTTGAGAAGGCATCACCCCAATGAATTCTGGATTTCCGGTCTGATAAAAATGATACAACCCATCTGGTTGCTTCAGAGGAACAGTTACCTACGTTTTCAGGGCCCATTGTAACTGGTGATGGTCTAAGAGATCAAATGCGGTGCTTAGGTCTAACACCAGCAAGCCAGTCTTACTCATGTCCATGATACTGAACATCTGCGTTTGTAGGTCTAGCATTGCTGTCTCAGTGCTTTGCGCTTCCCTGAAACTAGATTGTTGTTTGTGTAGGATGTCTTGGCGTCTACGAATATTTAAAATTGTGCCGTGCTACTTTTTCTAGTACTTTTAACAAGACGTTAGTTATTGGCCGAAGGTTGCCCGGGTCTTTCTGGTCTAGGCCAGGTTTTTTTACTAGTGGAGTGATGGTTACTGTCTTAATAGTTTTGGGTATCTTCCCATCTCTAAGGACGCATTCACCATTCTAGTAAACAAGGGGGCAAACATCTTATTGTCTAGAATCATTTTAGGCGGTAGAAGATTCTCTGCACATGAGGTGGGTCTCATGGGCCCTAGTGTCACTTCCATTTCCTCTGCTGTGATGGAGTTGAACCTGAAACAGTCCTGGTTGTTACGTGGAATGACTGGCCTACCCTGGTCTGTTTGGTTCCGAGTAATGGCTTGTGATGTTCTTATAGCCTCTCTTGCTTTTTGTATTTTGTTGGAGAAAGCTTTCTGTACCTTTACACAGTCCACTTGTGGGGGTTAGAAGGGAGGGGTCAGGGCCTTAGGTTTTTCTACCGATGTAAGAATGTCAAACCACAGTCTTGTGGAGTTGCTGCTGCTGAGATTTGGTCCTTGTAGAAGTATTTCTTTGCTTGAGGTCTTCACTGTGAAAAGTTACCAATATTAAGGTTTCATGATGTACGACCTAAAGAAAAACGGCCATTATAAATCAGTCTTTTACTCATGAGACCTTAATGAAGAGGTCTTTTCACATTTTCACATATAACCCTTTTTAGAGGTAACAGAACAGCTATACAGCGGGGGACAGATACAGAGGGGCACAGAGGCAGAGTACAGCTGTACAGGGGGGGTGGAGCGGAGAGGGGCGGACGGTGTCTAGTGAGTCAGGTGGCACGGTAGGCTACGTGACGGCCTAGATGTTGGAGGAGAGACTCCTTGAGGTGGGTCCCAAGTTCTTTTCTCAACTGTAGGAGCGCGGGGCAAGTCTGATGCTGACCGGGAGGAGGCTACATAGTCTTGAGGCATAGGCAGAGAAGGCTTGTTTTCTGGTCCTTTTCTTTTCGCAGCAGCGGAATTTCAAGTCTGCGTGTGTCCTGTCTTTTGGTGGTGCGCTGTCTGCCAGAGATGCTGAGTTTCGCAGCAAGGTAGCTTGGTGACTTCAGGGTGACTGCCTTATATATTTGTGCGTGCAGTAGCAGCCAGTGAAGATCGATGAGGGCCAGGGTGATGTGGTCATATCTGCATAGACCCTTGATGAGGTGTGCGGCCGAATGTAGGACACTTCTTAGGGGCATAAGGAAGGACGACGGGAGGCCTTCGAGGAGAAGGGCATTGCACCCTTTCAGGTGGGATAGTACCAGTGCTTGAACTGTAGATCTAAAGCTGTCCAGAGGGAGGGCTTGACTTTCCGCAGGTGGCAGAGCTGATACCAAGCGGTCTGAGTTTTCTTAGGTATGTGTGTCTTGAGGGAGAAGCGTATCTCGATGTGGAATCAGAGGGACTTGGTGCAGAAGGTGAGCTCGGGTGTGAAGTCCTCAGGGTTCATGGTTGATAGCCAGGTCTGCATGTCTGGGTGTTCGGTGTTGTTGGCGAGGAGTAGGAATTTGGTCTTGGAGGGGGTTGAGCTTGAAGTATGCACTGGACATCCAAAACTGGATCAGCGAGATGCAGGTTTTGAGCCTGCAGATGTCCAATGTAAGGGAGGAAGGGTCTTTTTGGCACCCCTGTACATTCTGCATGGAATTGATCTTATGCTTATCCAATCGCGGGAGACATCCCCATGTTTTGTCCCCTGAAGACAGAGGACAGAAGCCATTGGATGACCCATACAGACTCCATGTAATGGCACCCCAAACTCCATATTTTTACTAGGCCGCACCATGATTTCCAAAAGCCATCCCTCCCATGTCCAGCGCTGCTCACAGCCAGCACAGCCAGCCTCACCACCTTCTCCTCCTCCTCCTCCTCCGTCTGCACCACACAAGCTCTTTTCTCATGGAATCCCAATTGCAAAAGACACAGTATTATTTCTCTTCCTCTGAGCTCACTGCCCAGTGTGTGGCCGGAGCAGAATCACCGCCCGCCCATCACTCTCCGCAAGCATGTCTATGGCCCCTCTACCCGCACAATAAAGAGCCACAGTTCCCTGACCTCTCTTGATGCAGATACACATCGGACCCCCTTTTTATGAGCAAACCGATCACCCACCACAGTTCTAATCCCCTACCGTTATATATCCTGGGTAAACATAACACATGTCAGCTTGTATCATGAGGTATCAGGCAGATAAAAAACCTCCAAGGTCACCAGGGTTTATAGGCCCCAAGGTACAAAGGGCAAAATTGATCAGATACCTAACAATATGAACTCTACAACATCCCCATGACTGTCCACTTTTTCTAGTGATTATTTGTTGCATGCCTTCAGTTCCTGTTTTTTGCTAAAATAGATTAGTTACCCTTCATCTTGTGTGCCTCACCTTCACCCCACGGAGAGGAGCCCAGCTGACCCACATGCTGCTTGGCGAACACCCAAGCATCCAGCCAATCTGGTGCAACTGTCTCCTATGTTTCTATAATGTATCTGCACATTTAGCCTAGGATATTCAAGTAATATGCATCTATATCGAAGCGCCAGCCGTGACGCGTTCCAGTCTTATAATGTGCTGCCCGTGTATTGTTTCAGCAGAGCTTGCAATCTATCCCCTGGTCTCATTCCCTACTGGGGTGTGTCCATTTATTCCGAGTTTGGGATCAGTGTTAAGAGATGGGTTCTTACATTTGGTGACCCCGACGTGATTGCTCCAAGAAGTCCCCCGTACTGCAGCAAGATCCGGGGCACCACCATCAAGACCACCCCACCTACGGCTGACCAGAATTTAAGACATTTACGCTCCTGAGCAGGTTCCGCGGGGCCCGGCTTTGCGAATACCCAGCTGCTCGCCGGAGTCGGGCACGGCTTCATTGGGGGAGGCACCCCAATTGTGGATAGACCGCTCTCGGAACACCACGGACAGGTTAGTATTGATTGCAAGAAGAATAAAAGTGGGAAAGATATGGAGCAGATGTAATAACGGGACATGGAAGGGATGGATTGGGTATGAATGAATGAAGTGAATGTTTTAAACAAAGCGCTTGTTTTCCATGGCCATTAGGTTTTTATATTGATGAGTAAAGGAGAAGAAATAAGCGGAGATACGGGAACCTAGCTCCGAATGGGGGTGGAAGTCTGAGCCGCCTAGCACTGTCCCGACCAGGAAATAAGAGGAGAGGAAAAAGTAGGAGCCTCATATGTAGTAGGCTCGGGAAAATAGTAGTGTTCATTTCTCTTTAGTATTCTATATCTTTTTGACGAAAAAAGCCCAGGAGGGGCAGTGGTGATGTGAATGTAGAGCTTGGGGGTTGGAGACTGAATAGGGTTAAAGACAAAAAAGCTCCAGGGGACGAAAAAAAAGTTGTAATAAGGCTCTTTCTTGTTCATTTAATGTTGTTAGTTTACTTGTTTGTATGTCTGGTTGAAATGTTTTTGTGGAGGTCAATGTTTTCTGTGAATACATAAATGACAAATGCATAAACAATACTGTGAAGTGTAAGAACAGAAAAGAAATATTAGACAATAAAGGTTATTAGTAAAGGAGATAACCAGGTAACCAGGTTAAAAAAAAAAAAAAAAAAAAAAAAAAAAGAGATTGAGGGTAAGAATGCCGGCGGATACACCACTCGTACATATTTGAAAACGCCTCACCCTACACAGTGACAAGATAAAGAAGTATTATGAGCAGTGGGTGGCAGAAATTAAAGGGGAGGGGTTGCCTCAGGCCTGGCCAAAAGAGGGGTCTTTTGACAAGGAAGTGTTGCACCATGTAGCCACTCATTTAGCAGCAAAGTATAAAGGCAAGCAGTTACAAAATAGAAGGGAGGTATTGGATTTGTGGAAGATGTTTGAAGAGGTACCCCCTACAGATCACAAGGAAAAGGACTTGGAGCACACTAGAATTGCAAATAATGAGGGAGGAGGAAAGGATAAAGAAGGAGAGGAACCGAAAAACTTGTACCCACTGCTGACAAAGCCAGCCCAGTGGTATAGTGATCCATTATTTTTACCTCAACCCAGTGCACCCACAACTCCTGCAGTGGCAATCCCTCCCCCTTATGACCCTGGAGGTTTGTACGGCCCAACCAATACACCACCAGCCCCTGTGGGACCCACCACACAGGATTTAGGAGCACCAATGACCAGTACCCAAGCAGAATTATCCCGATTAAGAACACTGTGTGAAAATACACTACAGTTGCCAAGGGGAGGGAAGCCACAGTTGCCGCTCCCATCGAAAAACTCCTCTGTGATACCCGAGTATGAATGGAATTCCGGGGACTTCCTCTTCCAGATCGAAAGTACCCCGATTAAAAGCAGTACGAGTAGTACGAGAAGGTGACCCAGCAAGTATAGGGTATGATAGTGTGACATCTGACAGGGAGGAAGAATGTTGGAGTGATATTGACGAGTACAAGAAGGACGGAAGGAGAGGTTACTAAGGGGATATCGGAGGTGATTAGTGGGGGAGAGCGAGAACAGTTGGGAGGCCATCACTAAAACCCACAGGTGGTTAATCCCTGTCTCCACTTGCAGGAAAATACTTCTTCGGGTCCAGCAGACAAGACTAGGCGGGCCAGTCCAGACAGTCATCTCTGCACTACACATACACGCTGAAGGAGACCGCAGCTGTCCGGGTCAGATCGACACCCCTGTGGGGTCCAGGTGAGCGTAACAACCACAAGGGATGCAAAAAAGGTTAACACGCCAAAACCAAATGGGAGAGACACACAATAACCCTTTTGCCACCACTGCGAATGCAACGCCTGCACTATTCCGGGAAACAGCTATGGTCGTAGAGAACATATTTTCCTTCCCGGGTACCAACATACACCCAGACTAGGACAGGCCACAGAGAGCACTTGCGTGATCAATCCTATCAACTACCTTACGACCAGACGAGGAACCACTGGTGGGGGCGGAGATGGGAGACAAACAGTTCATCTTCGTGGTGGACTCAGGAGCCGAAAAATGCATACGTGAAGGCAGTTCGCTGTTGGGCAAACATTTGGAAACGCAGGGATTCTCTGGGGCTGTCATCACGGTTTCTTACACTAAAGATTTGGATGTAAAGATAGGGGGAAAAACAGTGCAAGCCCCCCTACTGTATCACGAAAACTCACCAGTAAATCTGCTGGGAAGAGATCTTCTCAGCAAGCTCAATATGACAAAATAATTTACTGAAAGGGGTATAGTGTGATCTACCCCCGGAATATGCTGTTTTCGGGCAATTCTATTGATCCATACACTAACAAATGAAAGAGTCGTCCGAGGGGTGCCCACTAACGCATACATGTTTGTGTACGCGATACAAGTCTTGGCAACGGCTTCACCACATTGCTTTCACACTTATCTGTAATATTCATTTCTTGCTTTTCATGGTATTTCAAAAGATTTGTTCTTTGCGTTTCAATATACATCACATGTGATTCCTACAGCTTGCCTTCCATTCATAGGCTTATCAAATGTTTTCCACTTATTCATTCTTCAATGGTTAATAATTCTTATTCTTTCACTCGCAGTTAATTCCGTTTGTTTTAACCACTACAACCCTTCACGTTGCGTTCTCTATCTTCCACATCTCATTTTGTTTGTTCGCAACTGCTTTTGCCCTTTAATAGCGCCCAGGAGCACGCTGGCACAGGTGTTCCTCTTTGTTCATTCACTGGTCCATGTCGGCTCCTCCGGGCAGCTGCTTTTGTCTCCTTCTACTTCTTATGCACATCGTTGCTCTTGTCTGCTTTCTGTGAGTTGCCGGCAGCTCCGCTCACCTCTCACGGTTGCTGCTGGTAGCTTGCAGCAATCGGATTTGTCCCGTGCCCCTCAGCTCCTGCTGTGGCCACCCGACCAGTGAGGCTCCCACCACTGTGACACTCTCCAGGCCAGGAAAGGGCCATTGCTCATGGATCCCATCCCTAGGGGTGGAAATGCGAGGGAGGATCACCTGGGTAGGGGAGACTTGGGGAATGGTAGGCGAATGTCCTTGGGTGAGTCGCTGTTATCTCCAATTTTCATTCCATGATGAACCCTCAGTCCCAACCACTTTTATGGGATATTGCTACCCTTTTCTCTTTTTGCAGGATAACCATAGAAAGTACCAATATAGGGACACTAGCAAAAGGATGAAAAAGGATACATACCGGCGCTCCTGGGTGCCATTAACCAAAATTAGTGCCAAGGACGAGGTATCTCATCCTTTGAATTCCCTCTGTGTTGTCAAGGATGAGATAGCTCGTCTTTTTAGGCACTTTGTTTTGTGCGATCCCTGCAAAGCAGGGAAATCGCACAAAACAGTAATCCAAACCCCGGGCAATGTGAGGGGGAGGTCCCTCACGGCCCGAGGGTTGGATTACCTTCAGTTTCACGTCAGCGTGAAACTATCTGCTCCTAGGAAAGGGCATCTGACCCCAGGGAGGGCTGCATGAGATGCCCTCCTCATCTGCCCCCCAGGGAGGGCTGCATGAGATGCCCCCATCCAATTGGGGTGGGGGAAGAGTTACCCCCCTTTCCATTACAACATTTCCTGACGGTTTAGGGTGCCCCCAAGCCCCTCTCTAAAATGCAGCCTACCATTTTCAATTTCTTTCATCTCATGCAGCCTTCCGTGGGTGAATTTAAGGGGGGGCATCTCGTGCAGCCCTCCCTGGGAGCAGATATCTGCCCCCAGGGAGGGCTGCATGAGATGGGCCCCACTCCATTTTGGACGGGGGGCGGGAAGAGGGCCACCTCTCTTTCCATTACAACATTCCCCGGCGGTTTTGGGTGTCCCTCTGCCGCCTCTAAAATGCAGCCTACCATTTTCAATTTCTTTCTTTGTTTACCCAACTTCCCTTGGCGCAGATGGGCACATTTGTGTGCCAATCTGCCCCCAGTTTTCCCAAAACCTACTGCCCCATCCATTCGGAGGGCCTGTCTGTGTGGGTTGGTTTTTGGCTGGGCTGACACAGATAATGTATGTGTTTTTCTTTCCCCTTTACAGGTCTTGTGCAGTTCAAGCTACTCCTTTGTTATGCAAGTATGGAATTTTGGTTATTTCAACATTGTATACTACGCCGGGGCGGTTTGCTAGGGGGGTGGATGGGAACTGGGCCTGTAATGTTGGTTGTGTGAACGGGAGTGGGTGCTCTGGGGAGGTATTGTTGTGGCCAGGGACACATGTACAGGAGCAGCTCACAAATTCCCCTCCAGACCAGCTGAACAGTGCTGTTCCCCTGGCAGGGCAGTTTGCCACTAAGCCATCTGTACAAAGTTTAGTTTGAGCTGGGGGTTACCATACGCCCATTGGTCTTATTCCCATTTCCTATCAGTGTGCAGTCTAGCCTTCCGTGGTGGTAAATGACTGGGATGTGCCATTTATCTGGTGGAAGAAACCAAAAAGTTTGCAGATAGCTGCCAGACAGTTTGAATGTGTTATTGGTGGGCTAAGTACTGAATGTAATTCTTTTTTCCTTTGCAGTTGCGGCTTCTGGAAAGCTGTTGCTGCCTTATGCAAGTACTACATAGATTACTTATGTAGATATCCATTGTATGGTGGGGGTAGATGGTTAATGTGGTGGGAGGGACTGTGGCTGCAGTGTCAGTGGCATGGGTGGGAACGGGTAGTGGGGAGGCCCTATGGGGCAATGATGGGTGTGGCCTGCATAGAGGAAGTTGGCTGCTTTGTAGAAAATAAAAAAATTATACACATAATTAGCACCGATTTCTCAAATATGTTTGCAGTAGTAATGCAGATGGTCATTTCTTCTGATCATGCAATGTGCACTTGGCATGGAGCTCATTCCTTTTATTGCAACGGTCACCATTTGTGTCGTCCAAGTCCAGCAGTGGTCCCAGTGAACCCCGCCAGGGTCCCCATCCTTTCGCAGGGGGCAAAGCTGTAATGCAGGGTAGCCAGAGGAGCAGCCCAGTCGGGGGGTGAGGTCACTGGCTTTGGGCGCCCGTCTTCCATGTGGGTCATTTGTCCCCCAAATTCAGAAGTGGTTGAAGGGTTCTCCGGCAGGGTCCCCATCCCTTCCTGGAGGGGAAAGCTGTAGCACTGGCCAGGCAGAGATCTAGGATGGTTGTGGTTGGTGTGTGTGACCATGGCGGCCTCTCTGCCTTGTTGGTCAACTGCTCCCAAGTTCACCAGTGGTCCTGGAGCTGCGGCCAAAGCGTTCACAATGAAACTGTCCAAAATTGCATCCATTTGTGATGAATGGCGCACATTCTGTCAGGGTACCTATATTCAGAGAGCATACAAAGCACACTTGCTGTGGAGTTAATTTCCTCTGTCAGAATAGTCACCCTGCCAAAGTATCACAATGCAGTATGTGCAAGTCACCTTACCACCACGCAGTGCAATCGGTGGGCCATAGGAGCAGAAATCTTCACTGATTACAATTGCGCCAGCAGGTATTTGCCAATTACGTATCTACCTACTGTTATCTCACATGTGAAGTGCATGTCAGATTGGGGGAAGTGTGCGTCTGGGATTGTTGCAAGAGACATGTGTTGAAGCAATAGTTGTGCTAATTGGTAAACTGTATTTCTGGCCATATTCATGGGGGTTTTCCCATTTCCATTTCCTAGTGAGGATGAAGGTTGTGTGGATTATCGGCCACTTTTTCATCCAAAGGGCTGCACGACTTTTCAGAGGGCCAACGACATCTGGGTCTCGAAGGGATGGCCTCGCGGTGCACTGGTTTGGGGTAGGGGTGGGATGCACCTTCACCAGCTCAAAGGAGCCATCAGCGATGCCCAGGCAAAAGGAGATGACCCCCCCCCCGACCTTGCAGTGGCGCACCTGGGAGGAAATGATTTGGCGTCTGTTGGACGTAAAGGGGTACGGGAGCTGTTGATGGTGGAACTGGAATGTATTGCACAGAGGTTTCCAAACACTGTGGTGGCCTGGTCCTAGATGATTCCCAGGAGGGATTGGAGAACTCCAGGGAATGCAAGGGCCATCAATTCCTCGGTGAGGAAACTGAATGGGGAGCTCGTAAAGACTGACAAAGGGCAATGCTAGAATTCGGACAATTCACCATGGCTTCATCAAAGGTGAAGTGATGTTTCACCGATACGGGGTGCACCTTTCAAAAGGAGCCATGGGGCAGTTCATTGATGACATTCTGAAATTTACCCAGACGCTATGTTGCAGGGGGGAGCCCAGTAACTGATGGACTTACTGGATTGTGTAAGATGGTAATAAAATTGTGAGTAAATATGTTGACAGTGACACTCCAACTTCTTAGCAATTGATTTGTGTTCATGGCATGTCAATGTATTCAGTATGTCAGTGCTGCTTATTCTTTGCTAACCATCACCGCTTTCAGAAGCCTAATTCCACTTGCTTGCCCTTGCAGTAATTCTGTCCTTGTGACCTTCCCCCTTCCAACACAGAACCCTATGTGAATGAGCAGGCTTTGTCAAAAGTGTGCCACCCATTGTCTGGAAGGGCCTGCCATGTACTTTCTTCATCTTCCCTGTCTGCGTCTTGATTATCTCTGCCTTTTCAACTCACCCAATCACTGATACGTTGCATGGTTACTTCTCACCTCCATTACCATCCACCAGCATCCCATGGAGGAGGGGAGGGTGCAACGCACGTTGGCTGTCTCAGAATTGGTACTCTGGGTGCAATCATCATCCCCACACTAGTATTTGTGTAATGTATAGAGGAAGAGGACATCTTCCTTAGATTTTTTGTTGTCTTTGTTTTAGGTGCAGGTATGTTGCGAACTGTAGCCCACTCAGCCATCTTTGTTTATTGTACCTGACGACATTTAAATACTTAGGCTAATGATATCTCTAGCCGACATCAAGACACCATAGCGAGAACTCATGTTAGGCTAGTCACATTGGTGAACCTGAACCCATATCGATTTATGTGCCTGTGACAGCTGAGCACAATTAACGATGTAGGCTTATGATGCCCTTTGCTGTTATTCTTTCTACCCTCTTTGGATCAGTGGATTTGAAACCACAGGAACCCATAGGATATTCCCGCTCAGATGAATGGGATTCTTCCACTATTGTGATACTGTAGTCCTGGAATGCAGTGCTTGTTTATCGCCACGTCGACTTGAGGAGGAGCTCGTCTTCACTCAACATGAAGGTTTGGAATTTAGTTTTCTACTTGGTACTTGTTGCTAATCTAATGCTCAGGCTATGTGCTCACTCCTATTGCTACAGGGGATGCAGTGTGACTTTAATTGATTTATGGTCTCCGCTCCCCTCATTAGGTCTCCTTAGATTGTACTAGATATATTTCTGTGGCTTGCTCAAATTGGTAGGAGTTGAGATTGCCTTCTGCTACTTGGATTTTGAGCCCATAAGGTGATTTTTTTTAGCACACCATACTTGATTTGGATTCCTTCGGGAACCACAATGAGATAATTCAATCTGGGATACCGTGGGGTTGCTAGGCTAGGTCAAGGGGGTTTAAGATATATGTTTTTAACATTCTCTTTTATTCTTACTTTTCTTTTTTTGATTTCTTCATATATATTCTAGTGATAAATCAGACAAGGACAGAACACAAGGATCACTAATGTCCACAGAAGAAAATTGGTCAAAGGGAAGAACAGATGGAAGATAATTATAATAATGTTCATCCTTTCATATTATTAGTTCTGTTTATTGATTGTTATATGACCATTTCTTTCTAGTCCTGAAGAAGACGACTGTCAATTTGTCCCTCTTTTGTTTGAGAGATATAACTTAGACACTGCTGAGGTCGTCGAAACAACTGTTCATGTTTAGTGATACCTGTGCAATGAACAAAAACGTTGGAGATTGCACTAGGTACCAGTGGTTGGCTACTAAAGTTTGAAATGGTGGTAATTATTGCATGCAGTATTTATATATTGACTGCATTGCAATTTTGACTTATATAATAAACAATTTTATCATCAATGAATTGCTTATTCCAGACCAGTAGGTTGGAAATTATTTGTAAATTTGCACACAGCACTTTTATATTTCTTATGTTGGTTTGCAATGTTTACTCAGAATTCATTGGAGGTTTTCATGTACATCTAGATTCGAGGTTTTCATTGTGCATGTACCAATACATTAGGGTGACTAATGGTACTTATCCAATGATTTACCTCAGTTGGAGTTTCCCTCTTTTTCTTTTTGAACAGCAGTAGGTTTTTTCCATGCTGTTTTTACCCCCAACTACAGTGGGGGTTCACTTTGAGGTATGCACTTTATTGTGTATTTAGGTGTAGTTGTATTATGCATTGTGTGCTCTTTTCTTATGTAATTTGATGGGTGATTAATAAAATAAACTATTTTTATATACCCTTGACCTGGCCTATCCCCTCCTTGGTCCTACTATTGATGTCTAATTCACTTGTTCAATTGATTTAACTAGTGGTTCCGTGCGACCCACTTTTTCTTGGTGCCCACTTGTAAGAAAGCAGTGAGCTGGTCCTTAGCATTTCACGTGAGTGTTTGCAAAATAGTACTCAGTTTTTTGTAGCGTTCTGAGAGTACGTCATATTGCAGAGGGCTGCTACAGTTTGTGAGCAGAGTCTGGACCTTTTGGCGTACTTGTGTGGTGTAGGTCTGTGGCATTAAATACCACTTACTCTACTAGGTTCCATACTTTGGGAAGCACACATACCTATTGTTTTAGTCGCCATCTGTTCTTTGGGCAGTGAAGAGTTCCATAGCAACTGTACTCATGGCTTCTCGTCGATCAATGTCTGGTGCGGAGGCTTTAGCTGTATTGATGGAGTCTGGCTCGGAGCAAGGCACAGAGCTGGATATGCAATCTGAAACCGATAGGGCTTCAGAGGGTCAGCATGAAAGTGATTGGGAAAGGGAGTTCCCCATGGGTGGTAGTTCCTCCTACATGCACCTTTTCCCACACGCAGGGGACCTGTAAGGGGGAGGGGACATGCAGGACGTGCAAGGAATGTGCCAGTTCCTGACAAGGCCGAGTCCAGTGGGTGCCTCCAGCTATGGCTTCGCCTCTTGTGTCCCCTTTCCCTGGTATATCAGGGTGCACAGTGAATACAGATGGGTTTCGGCCCATTGATTTTTTCCACCTTTTTGTTGATGATAGGTTCATTGCAAAAGTGGTTCAGCAAACCAATGTATAAGATGCATAGTTCTGGAGGTCATGGGGTCCCACTCTGAAACCCCAGTCCAGAGCACAAGCATGGTTCCAACAACCGATGTCGAGATGAGAACATGTTGGGGTCTCATTCTGCTCATGGAAATATCGCTGAAGGCGTCTGTCTCAATGTAATGGTCTACTGCAGCGGTACATTCAACCTCGTTTTTTCCAGCTACAATGAGTAGAAATCGCTTTCAAGCACTGCAACATATGTTGCATTTCAATGACAACTCGGCAGCATTACCCATCACTGACCCAAACTTTGATAGGCTCTTCAAACTTCAGCCATTTCTGAAGAACTTCACTCAGCGATTTGCAGAGGTGCATGTTCCTAGCCAGAATATATCCATTGATGAATCATTGGTGTTGTACAAAGCTTGGCTAGTGTTCAAGCAAATCATTCCTAGCAAGAGCTCATGATACGGGATCAAGTTGTACCTGTTGTGTGAAAGTACCACTGGGTATGCCTACAGCATGAGTGTCTACACTGTACCCTAAACCCTCCGGGCTGCCCAGTCCATTTAAGGATAAGTAAGAATATTGTTTGGGATCTTCTCACACCATTGCTCCACAAGGGTCAACATTTGTAAGTGGACAATTTCTACACAGGAATTCCATTGTTCAAGGAATTGTTCAATCTGGGCACACTGGCATGCGGTACAATCCGCAGTAACCGCAAAGGCTTCCCCAGACAACTTGCGTGTAAGAATATGGCCAAAGGAGCATGTATGGCATTTCGGTGGGATGAACTGTTGGCAGTAAAATTCTGCGACCAAGGGATGTGTACATGCTAAGTAGAATCCATGATGAAAGTACTTCAAGAGTCACTTCGTGCGGGCAGACTCAGCAAGTGTGGAAGCCCAACTGCGTTCTTGACTACAACAAATACATGGGTGGAGTAGATAAAGCCGACCAAGTGCTTGAGCCATACCATGCTGAACGCAAGTCGCGCTTCTGGTACAAAATGTTGTCAACACGCATCATGCATGTAGCAACGTACAATGTTTATGTGGTGTACCGTGCAGCTACTCCACAAAACCTCTCCCTTATGAATTTTGAAACAGAATTTGTTCAATCTCCGACTATGGTCCATGTACAAATTCCCTCCTTTCCAGAGGTAGAAGATGTGGCCAGATTGCATGTTCCTGCTACAGCCATGAAGATGCAACCTTACAGAAAATGTAATGTGTGTACAAAACAAAGGAAGAGGAAGGATACTCAGGAGTACTGTCCCCAATGCCCTTCCATGCCAGCCCTCTGCCTACAGCCTTGTTTCCTTTTGTATCATACAAAGGAAAGATATTGGGAGATCGAATGATTTCCAGAAATGCCCATCATTCCTTGAAAGGGGCCCTTATGCTCTGAATTTGCACTCCTTCTCCTGGAAGTGTACCTTTAATGAAAATGCAACAGCATTTCAACTCACTTCACATGATTAAGCGTTCCTTCACGAGCATTGGTAGTCCTGCTCCCTCCACTTGAGGCCTGCCTTGAAAAGGCACACCACTGCCGTACCTCTCCCTTGAGGCCTGCCTTCGAAAAAACGTCAGTCTAGCTCCCTCAGCTCAAGCCGTGACTTGCAAAGGAACACGATTCAGGCTCCTTCCAATTGAGGCGTGCCTGCAAAAGAAAATCTGTTATGGATACCTTCACTCGAGGCATGCCATGCACAAGAAAGGAACTCCATTGTGGTTAACTGTCCTTTGGTGTTCTTTGGCAAGAATTGCTAGTCCTGCTCCCTCCACTTGAGGCCTGCCTTGGAAAGGCACACCACCCATGTACCTTTCCCTTCAGGCCTGCCTCAGAAGGAAACGTCAGTCTAGCACCCTCTGCAGGAGTTGTGACTTCCAAAGGAACGCAATTCAGGCTCCTTCCACTTCAGGCGCATCTTGGAAAGGAATGCCACTCCAGCTCCCTCCACTTGAGGTGTGCCTTGGAGAAGAAGGGAACACCACTCTGGTTCACTCCCCTTTGGGGTGTCTTTGCAAGGCATGCTAGTACAGCTCGCTCCACTTCAGGCATGCCTTAGAAAAAAACGTCAGTGAAGCTCCCTCTGCTTCAGGTGTACATTGAATAGGAACGCGATTCCGGCTCCTTCCACCTAAGGCTTGCCATGCAAAGAAACACCAGTCCCACTCCCTCTACTCGAGGGATGCGTTAGAGAAGACCGGGACACCATACAGGTTCCCTCCACTCAAGGGGAGTCCTTTGAAAACAGTACGGGCCACTTTGGCTCCCTTACTTGAGGTCCAAGTGTCATGAAAGTGGTACTTGGACACCATCTGTTTGGCTGAGGTGCCTTGCGTACCTCGTACCACCCTGCCTTCTTTATTGTTTTACCTCAACTAATGTTGTGTGGTGTAACTGAAATGTCTTCTGTAGGAATTTCTTGGATACGATTGGTATGTGAGGTAAAGCTACGTAGAACATGCAGATGTCATTTCTGTGAATGCACCTTCCCAGCACTGCAGAAATGATTAGCATGTTAGGGTGTGCGTTTAGTGTGGGTAAGGTTGTACATATGAATGTTTCACCATACATGCTATGGGAATACTCACATTTGGTGTTAAAGACAGCGCCTGTAGGCCAGGTAGCCAAGTGAGCCAATGTGCACTTGCTATCAGTGTGCAGATACGATTGCAGACACATGACATTTGAATGCAGACACAGTTGACATGCAATTGCTGGAACATTATGTGAAAGATATTGCCTGGAGACACGGTTGCATTGTGAGTAGATGTCCACTTGCTGCAAGTGTGCAGATACGATTGGTGGCACATGGGATTTGAATGCAGACACAGTTGATATGAAATTGCTCACAGTTGAGTCACAGTTGCATTGTGAGCAGATGTCCACATGGTATACGTTTGGAGATACGCTTGCTGTGGCGCAAGTGATTTGGTAGAGGTGCGACTACTGAAATGGATGCCTACTGACTGTAGACACGAAAAGTGTATGAATGGCCAGTGATACGGTGGGTGCCTTGTCGTGGCATCACTGCTCACAAAGAGGGTCCTCCTTGTGCAAAACAAGAAGGTTCCTCCTTGTGCTAAATCCCACCATGCCTGTCCAACTGCATTGTGACCTGTATGTATGATAAGTGTAAGCAAAGGTGCATGTGAATGGGCTTACTGACAGCACTTTACTCTTTACCGAGAGCACTAAAGAGCGCTTATTGTACGAATGATTTAGCCATTCTCACTCAGGTACAACACCCACGCATACAAGGTCTGCCTCTCATTTGGACACCTGTGAGAACGCAGAAAAGTAGGCCATGTGTTGTTGGTAGCTTGTTTCGGTGGCCAGAGTGAAATGTGTTTCTTTTCACCAAATTTCAGAGACATTTCCCTCTGTCCACCCACTGTGGGATGAACTGAGCATCTCAGAAAATGTCCCAAGTAGTTGACAGATTAATGTCTCAGCAATCGGCTAGGCGTGACAAAGAAGCAAGTGTGGCTAAAAAGAACATATTTGCTGCAATGAAATCTAAACATGGTTGAAGCAGCATGACTCATGAAAATAGTTATTCATAATGTGTCAAGAACAGAATGGCGCGTTTACTGTTGCAAGACGGAGTGCTGGAAAACTGGAATTTGGGCAAGGACAAACTCTTTGAAACTCAGAGACATCATGGCAGAGATAACATGGGCTGTTTTATTTAATTAAGAACAAGGCGCGATACGCTTGTCCTCTCCTCCTATCTACATACACATGTCATCATGCTGCCAGCTCACGCAGGGTGTGACCGCCTGTTAACCGATAAGCATATGTCCTTTTCAACTCAGAAGTAATTTAGAGCTTACCAATAATATTCAAGCATGATGAGGTTGTACATTTTATGGGATGTTTTATGGGTGGGACCTTAGAGAGTTACCCGATCAGTAGGGTGGGAGATATAGATACTATATGTAGCTTAGCAATTAGGACCAATGAGCAGTAGAGAGGTTTTCATAGCTCAGTGATCATGATGACATCAGAATGTCTCATTTGTATTATATAAACTGTGTTTTCTGTTCAAACGATTAATAATTTGAGAGTGGGAGCCTGGCTGTTGATCTTGTTTTCTCCCCAGCTTTTACATATTTCCAATAAAGCTGGGTTACCTTGCATTTGGCATACCACTCTGTGTTGTCTCTTTATTGGCAAATACCAGGTAAAGGGCTGTACTGTTTTTGGGCCTCTGTTTTCACAAACCTTACATTAAAATGCCAGTGCCCTAACCCTACGTGCCTTTCAGAGTCAACAGCCTGTTGAGAAACGTACCTCAGTGGGTCAATAACCCTGCTGCAGAGATCATTGTGTAACCTCTTAGTTCAAATCTTGTTGTTAGGTGAGTTAATGCATCACTCAATGGTGATTTGCACGTGGCTAGCAGGCGCACTTTCCTCAAAAAGAAACTTATAGCAGCCCATGGAGCCCTCCGGTAAAATGAAGATGGCCTCGTGGAACGCAAGGGGTTTTAAGCGCCTTACAGAAAAAAGTGATATCAACTTAAGTGACTAGGACTTCTGTGTCTACAAGAAACATGGTTATGCAAAAAACTGTGATTGGACGGATTTGAGATTGGTCTAAGCCCTGCAGCCAGGAGAGAAACAAGAAGAACAGCCTCAGGCCTCCAGACAGCAATAAAAACGGGGGTGGCCTGAAGTGTCCCGCCCAGGTCTTTGCAAATCTCTTCACCCAAATCATCATAGCAGAATGTTCAGCAGCACCCGGTTGGGTTCTACCCAGACTCTTTCACGGTTGGCAATTATAAACATCTACTGGAACCGTTCAGCAATTACGACTGCTGCTTTTTTGTCCTTGGTAGAATCACTCTTAGACGGTGCATATATTGAACAAGAGGCATCTGCCATCATCCTATGTGGGGACCGAAACACAACCTGCCTCCCTAGACGAATAGGGGAGAAGATTTTCACAGTACCACCTCAGTGGACAGAGGTAAGTCATGGAACTTGTTAATGGCCGAGAGGGATATGCATAGTCTAAATGGTGCAATATCACAGAATATTCCACCGCGGCCAACATGGGTTAACGAGGAGAGAAAGGCAATCCTGGACTACATCTTCGTCTCTGACTCATATCTACCAGCTTTATTGTCATTCAGAGTTGTTAAGACAGTGCAGAGTGACAATGACCTCCGGGAATTGATATGGGAGGAAAAACCCAGGACCTTAAGGCCATCGTGGGCTCAAACAGTTGAAGTGACAAATGGAGAGGTGAGGCTGAGAATTAACAAAAAAAGCAATTGACATCACAAACAAGCTATTTAATCCATCTACGGAGAAGAAATTACCACTCGGGAGTACAATAGTTGACTTTGCTCCCTTGCTGACATGTTTCAGCATTAAAAGCCAAGGCAGTAAGAAAAATCAAACCCACCTAACCTATGCTTTCAATGGCATGGTGGTAGAACAAAGGAGACTTATGAGGCAAAAGCAACATCCAGCGGTCCGATCAAACAAACCAAAAGATCGACTTGAAGCTAAATCAGCAGAAAGGTCATGTAAAAGATGGCTTTGTGCCTACAGATATAACGTTTGCACAATTGTACCGCTCATTTAACATGATTGATTGCACTTAGTTAGAATATAGAAGATTAAAGAGCATTATTGCCGCAAGTGTGGATGGCAGCTCAGAATGTAGCTTTGTCAGCTTTGCTGACCTGCAAAAGTGCATCTCATCCTGCTACTACTATGTATGCAGTCTTAAAGGCTTGTCGTAAAGGAGACCTGAGGTTGCCAACCATCTGGGATGAAGAACTAGGGGAAAACATTGATCTGAATTCCTGGCAGCGATGCTGTGGTAATACACGCCTAGTGAGTATTGACGGGGCCTAAGAGCTTCACAAACAAAGCTCCTTTTTAGGTCTTACTGGACGCCAGTACAATTATTCAAAAGACACCTTCTGGAGAACAAACTATGTTGGGAGGAGTAAAAATGCAAGGGGCACTCTCTGTCATTTGATCTGGTTCTGTTCAAAGACTAAGACATTTTGGGAGAGGGTCTGCGAGAGGCTGGGTTTGATCCTGTGTTGTAGATCCCTATGCCTGCCTCTCTACTGCCTCTCTACTGGTTCTGGGGGATGTGTCTCTTGCAGTGGAAGTCTCATTCAGCAAGAAGATCTGGATTCTCTGTGCTTGCATGATTGCGAAGAAAACTATAATAAGATCCTGGAAATCGACTTTGTATCGACGACTGGGTGGAGGAGCTGCTCACCATTTCCACCTATGAGAAAGTTATCTACAAGCAAGCAGGAGACATTGTTAAGTTTTAGGACATATGGGGAAGCTTCCGTGATGTATATGGCTGATGTGTGCGTTAAAGTCTGTATAATTCTATTTTCTGGTGACTCCATTGCCAATGTTTTATGATATACTACATTTTTTCATGTATAGCCCATAGATCTCGTAACCATAGTAATATATAATGTTTTTGTTGATTTATGCTTCTGGATGCTAATATTGCTAGTGTTTTTTGTCTAACTTTTTTTCTGACTCTCCTTTCTCTTTTTTGTTCTTTCCATTGACTTCATTGATTAGATTTTATTAGCTAATTTATCATTGTTTTTGTCCAGTTGTACGATATACTCTATTTATGTTTCACTGTTGGATATTTGACTGGTTATTGTATTAGTTTACCTGTTTATATTGAAAAATAAAAACATTGGATTGCAGATATAACCTTTACCAGCAGAACTCTGAGGTAATGCTAAAAGCCGTATGTGGGAGAAGAGCAAGAGACTTTTGGACTCTGATAAATTTGTTGGGAGGAAATCCATCTGCCGCCCAAATAAACACTGTCTGAAGAAGCTTGGATCGTCCACTTCTCCACACTGTATGAGGAAAATGGAAATATGATCCCAGACGTCCTTCCTAAGAAGACATCACATTGGGATATGAAATATGATCAAGAAATAAGAAAAATCCCAGAATTATCAAGTTCTAGAGCCCCTGCACCCGATTGTGTGAGAAATGCCAGAAGAATGGGTGTGGATCATCAAGCTCCTGTTCGACCGCATTCTGGAGACCCAGACAATTCCCAGAGGAAAGCATCATAGTCCCGATATTTAAGAAGGGCGACAGGGAAGACTCTGGAAACTACCGCCCGATCGCCCTTCTGGACGCGTTTGGTAAAATCTTTGGCTCCTTCCACCTGTCCAGCCCATCTCATTGGCTGAAACAGCAAGGATATCATTACCTCCAAACCGGGCTCAGAAAAGGGACCAGTGCAGGGGACACTATCCTGATATTAAGCTGCCTGAAGGCGAGAGCATGGGAAACAAACAGTAAGATGTACCTCGCCTTTGTGGACCTGGTCCAAGCTTTTGACCAAGTGGGTCGTAATCGCCTCTGGGACAAATTGGCATAGAAGAAATGTCCAGATTCCACATTGGTGCCCCTAATGCACCTTCATGAGAATACATCAATAAGATCAAGATCGAACCAGACAGGCCTACTTTCAGCTGAAATCCCAACATTTGGAGGCCTGAAGCAGGGGTGTACCCTGGCTCTGGAACTTCATCTTTTTTCTGGCAGACATTGGCAACAGAAAAGCTTCCCTCCACCTTTCGGCAAGATTAACCTGGCAAGACTTCTTTATGCCAATGACTTAGTTCTGATAGACCAGACACCAGTGGGTCTACAACGGCAGTTAATCGAACAGAGAAACTATGTGGCCGAGAATAACTTGGAGATAAATACAGAAAAAGGAAGATTCTGGAGTTTGGAAAACCCAAGGCCAAGAATCAAACCAATTCCAACAAATGGTACTTGGGACAAACAAGAATTGAACAGGTGACAACATTCAAATACCTAGGAATTCGGAATAACAGCCTTGTGGAAGCTCCAATTTCAGCTTTCCTGTGTAGAAAAGCAAAAAAACCTAGCAGTTCAGGCATGCAAAATAAACGTAAAATATGGCAGTTTTACCCTACAACCTGTGATGGATTTCTACCGAAAGAAAGTACCAATTCTTACATATGGTTCAGAGGCCGTCATGAAAACTCCCTCCATTCGACTGGAGGGCGTCTTTTGGAAAAAGGTAATGACAGTCCCCAGCTCTCTACCGATGCACATCTTGCAACGAGAGCTAGGAATATCTTCAGTCGAGGTGACTTTAGAGTGGAACCAATTGGCTATGTACAGCAAATGTATTGACCCGGGCCCTCGAGAAATCTTCAAGATAATACATGAAAAAATGTTACATGGCTCAAACAAAACCATAAAACAACAGATGTACGACAATGACGGTAAATTAAGCGAGTTGGAATGTTCCAGAGAACACCTTTTAAAAAAAAACCTGTAGGGTAAAAAAAGAAAATTGTATGAAAAGGACTGGATTCCCACTATGGACAATACAGCGACATTTAAATTGCATCACCAACTCAACCACGAAGTAAGAAAGTTAGGTTCTCTTCCGCAATACCTCAAGAAATTCCCTGACAAGAAACGGAGGACGCGATTTCTGCGTTTCAGATTAAACATACTCCCAACTAATGAAATTGTAGCGATACGATCCAGGAATGGACCAAGGACTTCAAACCAGTGTCGGTTCTGTACAGAAAAAGGGCAAATGGAGACTCTGAAGCATCTGTTGCTGTTCTGTACGGGTCATACAGAGCTGAGAACTCTTTTTTGGAGCCATAACCAAATCCATTCCGCCACTGAATCCAGACGACTGGTGGGCAAAACTTACGATCGGAATTAAGCTGTCCAGCATCAGTGCTGTGCTGAACTGTTTAAAACAGAGTTCTGGACGAAGCAGAGGCAGCAGTGACACACTGAATCAACCAAGAGCAAAACATGTTTGGTCAATCCAGGAGGAAGTAAACACTGAACTTGTTCATGACAGGTTCAGCTGATGTTTTGTAAAGGTTTATTTTAAACTAACTCAATAACAAAAACATTTTAAAAAATGCATCTGAAACAGAGGGATGTGTTTAAGATGCAGAAACCATTCAATTGTAACAGAACCGACTTAACTTTCGACTTCTCAATAGGACTACTAAAGGTTCAGTGATTCAGAACACACATTTCACCAGGGATGCTATACCAGTAATGGCTCAGAACACCACCTCATCAGGGAGACACACACCTCTCATCAGGGCTACTATTCCTGCGATGGCTCAGAATACACACCTTGGCTCAGAAGTAGAACACGTACATCCCATGAGAGCTGCTATACGTGTAATGACTCAGAACAGACACATTCCATCAGGGATGCTATACCTATAATGGCTCAGAACAAGCACATTCCATGATGGCTGCTATACTTGAAATGGCATGTAGTGCTGTTAAAGCATCTATATTACTCACATTCTGCATCTGGTGAGACAAACCTCTATAATTCCCAGCCTAACGGCCAAACAGAGAACATACTGAATAATCCAAAATAGGAATTTGAGAAACAGGAAGAGCGACCAATGAGGTACAAGAGAGGACAACAAAGAAAGTGAGAAGAGAAACGGAGGTGAATAAGAAGGACACACACACACGTAATAGGAGTGAGGGATAGAAACAGAGCAAAGGAGATATTTAGAGACAGTAAAATAAGAAAACAGATCAACAGCAGGCAGGGAAAGCTGGCAACAGAAAAGCAAGACTAGAATAAGGCAGCCCAATAACATAAGAGGCAGTGCAAGAAAGATCATCAAAAAGAGTAGCAATCACACCAGAGAACATTAAAAAAAAAACAGATATAGCCAGACGAATGACATGAGAGAGGAAGAGGAGTTATATCAACCGATACAGCAAGATATACAAGAGAAAAAGCAATAATAGAATGCAGGGATGGGGAAGATAGAGTGACGGATCAACAGACCGCAAAACGTGGCATAGCCACACTTAATGGGGAGAGCCAGAACATCAGTAAGTGAGACCCTGGGGAAACCAAGCAGCAAAGGGAAGGAGAGATGGAGCAAAAACATGGCGTGGCTGTCAAGCAGGTAGTGCCAGGTAGCAACAGTAGGCCAGAGATGCAGAGAAGTGATGCTGGTAGATTGAGGCACTTGATGTATGATGTTAATAGCTGGCATCTGTAGCAGTTCTTACAAGAGTTTTATGAAGATGAAGTTGGGTAGCACGCACCTACAAGTTCTTTGTCACTAATGTTTGCGAACACAGCTTTAATATTACGCATAAATTGTATAGTTGTCAGGCAGTTTACTCTCTTGTGAAGGAGGAAACACATTTTTACCCTTGAAATTGGATTTGCTCTCCAATTCTAAAAATTGGGAGTAAAATACTCTCACGACAAAGTCGTATCTGGAGCTCTGCCGAGATGTCTCGACCAGTGCTTCAGAACCGCCGATCATCACCGAGACAACGATTTCGGACCCCGAGCCACCGTGTAGGCCAGACTGCAGCCATTCGTCCAGCTTTGCTCACCAAACCATCTTGCCGCATGATACCCACAGATGACTCGTCTCGAACTCTCACAGAAGCCTGCAAAGCACCCTAAAGCCAACTTGACCCTGTTGAGCACCAGGAACACCTACAGCACAAAGTGCATTGTGATTCTGTCCCTTGGTCCTTCCAAGAAGGCCTCTAGAGACATATTATTACCCAATGCTCCCTTTCTGCTGAAGCCAACAAACAAACTGTTGTGTTATTAACCATAATGACTATCCTCCTGTCATTATCCAGTCCATCCCTTTTCTTTCTTTTTTTTTTGGGAGGTTGTATTTCTTAGTGTTGATAGACTGTTGTGATATAAATAAAGTAGATATTTTTTATACAACCTTGACTGGACAGTCCCTTGTATTTTCGCTGTGTTGCAACTAATCAATGACCCATGACCCATGACCTTTCGGAAATAAGCCTGCTGTTTCGTCCAAGTTACCAATATTGGACAAGGAGGTTTATAATACGCTTGTTATACAAATCTGTTCGGATCTCTTCTGGTGCATTAGAGGTGTGGGGCTGATTGATGGTTTACAAACCAATATTCACCTCTGGACCACTGGTACCTTGGAAGTTGATTTGTCACACGTCCCCTTTAAGAAGATCTGCCAGTGAACAGACAGGGACTGAATATGGCATTCACCCCATCAGCGGGGGGCAGACATGGCTGGTAACGGCCTGCCAGCCCTAGCCTTTGTAGGCCAGAGCAAAACAAGGGCCACAGATAGGGCTGTGGGCCATTACTAACTATGTCTGCCCCCCGCCGAGGGTGTGATCATTTGCACCCCGGCGTTGATCCAGGATGCACATTTGTTTTTTCTTACCTCGAGACATTTGTGCTGCTTGCACAGCCAATCTCCCGAGGGAAGAAACACAAAAAAAGCTGGCGTCATATGAAAAAGGGACGAAGGATTTCGTAAGGAGCTGAGACGCCGTCCGCGACGAAACACCTCGTTGCGGACCATACGAATGAAAAAATTACTTTCCAAGGTTAGTCGCTATAGACTTTGACCAAGAACAGGTACTTTTATGTTCTACGCCAGACATCACGTCTGACGTGAATGCTATGTGTGCCCATGATTTACAACAGGCATACATAGATTTCTATCCCTATGTAATGCGTATGTATGAAGATCGAACTCAGTATGAGCCGACCCTTTGCACAACTACCGAGCTAGCACATGTTCTATGAACATGATTTAATTAATGTTTACAAAATTAGGAATATGCATGTTGCCACAAACAAGTAGCCTAGACGGAAAAAACTGATATGTGGTTTTTATTCTAGGTTACCTGGAATACGACTCATTAAGAACAGTTCTGCTGGGAAGACATAAGTTATTCTTCTTGGAACAAGGCCCATTAGAGGAGGAACACCTCAATGAGGGTAAGACATGATATAGCTCTTTGTGACAGCTTGAAAACAGTATATATCCAACACTCTTAATTTAAATTCGTTTCTGTCTTCCCCACACCCCTATCCCCACTTTCTTCAGCACATTAGGCGGGTCCTTCTAAAAAACAGCCATGTTATGCTGAATTAAAATCTATGAAGACAGCACATTTAGAGGGTAATTCATAGAAATTCGCACAAAAGTGGCGCACGCGGCTGGCGCACAGCGTGCCCGTGCGAATGTCTGCGCCAGCCGCGTGCGCTAAAATCGATTTCCGCGCACAGCGTATTCATGGATTTTCGCATCCAAAACCAGCCGGGGCGCAGCGTGGCGCAGCGACCCTGTAGCAGCGCCAGTTACGCCCCCAAGAACGCCCTCGCGCAAGGAAAAGCCTCCAAAATCCCCAAATAATCGCAAAGGGCTGTGCTAACCCTGGACCAGTTCACAGGGCTGGCAAACAGCAAACGCCAAGCGGGGAACGCGTATTTCAGTGGTTCGCGGGAAGTTCCACACGCGATTGTCCTGTGTACGTGTGCATCAGGGGTGCGTGGGAAGTAACACACGCAAAAGCAGCAGGGTACGTGTATTTCAGGGGTGCGCGGGAAGTATCACACGCGATTCCATCAGGGTACGTGTATTTCAGGGGTGCGCGGGAAGTATCACACACAAAAACAGCAGGGTATGTGTATTTCAGGGGTGCGCGGGAAGTATCACACGCAAAAGCAGCAGGGTACGTGTATCTTAGGGGTGCGCGGGAAGTATCACACGCGATTCCATCAGGGTACGTGTATTCCAGGGGTGCGCGGGAAGTATCATATGCAAAAACAGCAGGGTACGTGTATTCCAGGGGTGCACGGGAAGTATCACACGCAAAAGTAGCAGGGTATGTGTATTTCAGGGGTGCGCGGGAAGTATCACACGCAAAATCAGCAGGGTACATGTATTTCGGGGGGGGCGCGGGAAGTATCACATGCGATTCCATCAGGGTATGTGTATTACAGGGGTGCGCGGGGAGCACCACACGTGAATTGCACGTGTGGGTCCTCCCAGGTGTTCCCTCTACACCCTCCACGGCCCCTGCAGGAGGGCCACACAACAGGGGCCTACCCTGCACATGTCCTGCAGGCACCCCATCCACCATGGCCATGCCCCCAAGCCAACCCACATGTCACCTTGCACTACTGCCCACCAACGCATGTCCCCCTGCACCCCCAGCCACCAGGGGCAGCCTCCACCAGGCCCCCACTCATGTCTCCCATCACCCCCAGCCACCAGGGGCAGCCTCCACCAGGCCCCCACTCATGTCTCCCATCACCCCCACCCCCCAGCA
This sequence comes from Ambystoma mexicanum, assembly GCF_040938575.1. Classification (NCBI taxonomy): domain Eukaryota; kingdom Metazoa; phylum Chordata; class Amphibia; order Caudata; family Ambystomatidae; genus Ambystoma; species Ambystoma mexicanum. The sequence continues at coordinate 1,237,398,252 of NC_090922.1, forward strand.
GTGCAGGGGCAGCCTCCACCAGGCTCCCACACATGTCCCCCTGCACCCCCACCTCCCAGCAGTGCAGAGGCAGCCTCCACCAGGCCCCCACCCATGTCTACCACCACCCCCACCCCCCAGCAGTGCAGGGGCAGCCTCAACCAGGCCCCCACTCATGTTTACCACCACCCCCACCCCCCAGCCACCAGGGGCAGCCTCCACTAGGCCCCCACTCATGTCTCCCATCACCCCTACCCCCAGCAGTGCAGGGGCAGCCTCCACCAGGCCCCCACTCATGTCCCCTATCACCCCCACCCCCAGCAGTGCAGGGGCAGCCTCCACCAGGCCCCCACTCATGTCCAACTCATGTCTCCCTGCACCCCCAGCCACCAGGGCCAGCCTCCACCATGCCCCCACTCATGTCTCCCACCACCCCCACTCGCACCCCCCAGCCACCAGGGGCAGCCTCCACCAGGCCCCCACTCATGTCTCCCTGCACCCCACCCCCCAGCAGTGCAGGGGCAGCCTCCACCAGGCCCCCACCCATGTCTACCACCATCCCCACCCCCCAGCAGTGCAGGGGCAGCCTCCACCAGGCTCCCACACATGTCCCCCTGCACCCCCACCTCCCAGCAGTGCAGAGGCAGCCTCCACCAGGCCCCCACCCATGTCTACCACCACCCCCACCCCCCAGCAGTGCAGGGGCAGCCTCCACCAGGCCCCCACCCATGTCTACCACCACCCCCACCCCCCAGCAGTGCAGGGGCAGCCTCAACCAGGCCCCCACTCATGTTTACCACCACCCCCACCCCCCAGCCACCAGGGGCAGCCTCCACTAGGCCCCCACTCATGTCTCCCATCACCCCTACCCCCGAGCCACCAGGGGCAGCCTCCACCAGGCCCCCGCTCATGTCCCATATCACCCCCACCCCCCAGCAGTGCAGGGGCAGCCTCCGCCAGGCCCCCACTCATGTCTCCCACCACCCCCACCCCCCAGCCACCAGGGGCAGCCTCCACCAGGCCCCCACTCATGTCTCCCACCACCCCACCCCCCAGCCACCAGGGGCAACCTCCACCAGGCCCCCACCCATGTCTACCACCACCCCCACCCCCCAGCAGTGCAGGGGCAGCCTCCACCAGGCCCCCACCCATGTCTCCCATCACCCCCACCCCCCAGCAGTGCAGGGGCAGCCTCCACCAGGCTCCCACACATGTCCCCCTGCACCCCCACCCCCCAGCAGTGCAGGGGCAGCCTCCACCAGGCCCCCACCCATGTCTACCACCACCCCCACCCCCCAGCAGTGCAGGGGCAGCCTCCACCAGGCCCCCACTCATGTCTCCCATCACCCCCACCCCCCAGCAGTGCAGGGGCAGCCTCCACCAGGCCCCCACTCATGTCCAACTCATGTCTCCCTGCACCCCCACCCCCCAGCCACCAGGGGCAGCCTCCACCAGGCCCCCACTCATGTCTCCCACCACCCCCACCCCTCCCAGGGGCAGCCTCCACCAGGCCCCCACTCATGTCTCCCATAACCCCCACCCACCAGCCACCATGGGCAGCCTCCACAAGGCCCCCACTCATGTCTCCCACCACCCCCACACCCCAGCCACCAGGGGCAGCCTCCACCAGGCCCCCACTCATGTCTCCCACCACCCCCACCCCCCAGCCACCAGGGGCAGCCTCCACCAGGCCCCCACCCATGTCTACCACCACCCCCAGCCACCAGCCACCAGGGGCAGCCTCCACCAGGCCCCCACTCATGTCCCCTATCACCCCCACCCCCCAGCAGTGCAGGGGAAGCCTCCACCAGGCCCCCACTCATGTCCCCTATCACCCCCACCCCCAGCAGTGCAGGGGCAGCCTCCACCAGGCCCCCACTCATGTCCAACTCATGTCTCCCTGCACCCCCAGCCACCAGGGCCAGCCTCCACCATGCCCCCACTCATGTCTCCCACCACCCCCACCCGCACCCCCCAGCCACCAGGGGCAGCCTCCACCAGGCCCCCACTCATGTCTCCCTGCACCCCCACCCCCCAGCAGTGCAGGGGCAGCCTCCACCAGGCCCCCACCCATGTCTACCACCATCCCCACCCCCCAGCAGTGCAGGGGCAGCCTCCACCAGGCCCCCACTCATGTCTCCCATCACCCACACCCCCCAGCCACCAGGGGCAGCCTCCACCAGGCCCCCACTCATGTCTCCCATCACCCCCACCCCCCAGCAGTGCAGGGGCAGCCTCCACCAGGCCCCCACTCATGTCGCCCAGCCAACATTTCACCACAATGTAGATCCCTGGCCCTTATGGTCAGCCTCCAAATGGCAAACACCCACCCGAGTATTGCATCCACCCACTTAGAAATGGCAAAAACATGACAGAAGCCCAATTGCAAGTTTGGAAATGAACACATGTCCCTCACATACACCCAATGGGTGTCAGTGAATGTCAAAACCCATATCATGATATGCATGAAACCAATGAGATGATGCTACGAAAAAATATGCATTAAAAGCAACATAAATTGAATCAAAAATAAACAAACAATAATAGAATTAAAAAAAAAAAACAACAGCAGGTCCGTGAAATAATGCTAAACCACAAATCATAATGCAAAGGAAAGGTGTCCAAAGTCACAGTCCACAAAAGTAAATCCAATGGAAAATTAAAAAACCATTGCTCCATGGCGAAATCATAATAAAAATTTAAAATCCAAAAGTCAACTATGTACAGATAAACTATCCAGGGTCCATGATCCCAACCGAAGAAATGAAACCTATCTAATAACACTACCTAACAAAAATAACTATATACAAAAATGTGGCCCATTGTCCAAAAGGTCCAAAAAAAAAAGCTAAACCAAAGGAAACCTAACACTAACTATATAACTATTTACAAGGGCAGCGGGCTAGTCCGACAGCTCACTTCGGGATGTTCCGGGCCAGGGCATCAATGTCCCGGAGGCGCTTCTCCTCCATGGCCCCGAGGGTCCGCAGGGCCGTCCACATGTTCCCCCCAAACTCCCTGCGGATTGCCTCGAGGCACTCGGCACGCCTCAGGGCCCTCTGCATGGAGTTCTCCGCCCTGACCATCGTGAGCCGTGCCTCTTCCGCCCGCTGCCGCTCCGCATCTATGGCGTGGCCCAACCGCTGCCACATGGAAGACACTTCCCGTCCTGGGTCCTCCTGCCCTCCGGCCGATGCCTGCCCCTCCGATGTCAAAGGCCCCGAGCCATCATGGCTCCCACCACGTTGCTGCTGTTGCTGCTGCTGCTGCGCCTCTGCCCGTGCACTGCCTCCTGCTGCCTGCACATCCCCCGCTGGCTGGGGTGCCGTCGTTGATGTGGCCACCCCTGCTGGACGTCCGACTCCCGACTGTGGCAGGGATGCCTCCTCCACCAGCCTGGCCGCACCGTCAGAGGCAGCTCCACAGGGCACCCAGGTGACTGATGGGTGGGAAGATGGCACGAAGGATGACTGGCGCATAGGGGGTTCAGTTGAGGAGGGGGTCTGAGCAAGCCCCATCAAACGGAGGAATCCGGCCTGGGTGACCTGTCCCAGTAGGCCGACGCGGTCAACGAGCCATTCGAGATGACGTGCAGTCTCCTCATGAAGAGTGCAGGTCACCTCGCATGGCCCGTTGACGCAACGCCACACCAGTCAGGACAGGCTCAACCCGGACCCGGATAGCCACGTCCGCAGGCAGAGGAAGGCCAGTTGTCGTTAACTCATCCCCTGCCTGAAAACGGGTCTGGACGTAGGCATCCCTGTTGGTGCAAGATGATGCAGTGACAGGATCAGGGACAGGATTGCACACAGGCACCTCCGCGGCGACCTGTGCTGCCTCCTGTCCCTGGTCCTGCACTGCACGACTAGCACCAGTGGAAACCCCACCTCCAGACCCAGTCTCTGTTTCTTGCACGGCCTCCTCCTCCACCAAACCCCCCCACCAACCTGGATGACTCCGTGCCATCTTCCCCCATTGGGCCCTGTGGGGTCCCAGCTGCCCCTTCTGCTGCCGAGGAGTCCAACTCCGACCTCCAGCTCTTGGACCTCCCCCCGGCAGCTGAGGCCTGGGACGCGGCACCGGACTCCTCACTCCACGACGAGATGACAACCTGGGAGGAGAGCCGGGCCTTGCGTCTCCGGCTGGCGGTGCGATCCCCGCCGCTGTGCTCCACAGCACCTTCTCCGCCCTCTTCATCAGTTGACGCTGCAGACAGGGAGAAATAAAACACAGGCATCAGGGCACTGTACAATGGACACATACACACATGAAAGTTGCACATGAGTGGCATTGGCAAACCTCAGACATGGCATCACAATCGGCAACACACATGTCATTTCAACTTGCACACATGAGCCATACCACAGCCACATCGCAACTGCCTGCACCATCCATACACATACAACAGCATGAGCAGGCAAAGGTGAGCCAGACATCACATGCAACACAGGGAGTGCACTACACATGCACGCACACCACCACACTTGCATGCATGTGTACACCTCAGCCAACTGTCGCAGTGTTCCGATGGGCATCCATGTCACATCTGCCAATCAGGCTTCCACATCCCGCTGTCACATGCAGCCATGTTGCCTCACTGTTGCACCCTTGTCAAATACACACACATGCACATGTACACAGTGCTGATACATGCAGCTGAAAACAACATACATGCGTGACATCACGAACATGCCCACTTACATACACATTCATCCAAACATGTGTGCCCACACAACTGCATTTGGCATGCAAGCCTACACACACAAGCACCATCCATGTCTCACACATGACAGCCCTCGCATGTGTTAGCCTCATGGTCCTGTACACCCCCACCCATACTCGGCCCCATACAAACAGATGTGCAACCGGCACACTACTGGCACATCACCACACGCACAGCTTACAATCATGATGCATGTACACTTACCGCTCGACTCCAGACGGGTCTGCCTCTCAAGGACCTGGACGTGGAGCCCTGGGGATATGTGTTCCAGGACCCTCATCTGATCTTCTGACAAGTGGCCCCGGCGCCCCTTAGCATCCGCTGCCTTCAAGAGGCGCCAGGCCTTGTTCAGGGTCCTGGACCTGAAGTCCTCCCAGCGCTTCTTGACATGTTGGAAGTCGCAGACTGCCACCCCCTCCGCGTTGATGGCAGTCACGATGTCCGTCCAGATCCGAGTCCCTCCTTCCTTGTCGGCACGCACACTTCCGTAGAGGGCATCATACTGCCCCAGGACTTGCTCCACCAGGACACCAACTTCCCTGGCACTGAAGTTGGTGACTCTCTGGCCGGGGGTTGTCAGTGGTGCCAGATGTTGCAGTGCCCGACATGACAACCCCAGAGGCAGGAGTGGGTGGGCAACTGGGTCCTGGGGCTGGGCTGTGGAGCGATGGAATCCCAGTCGGGAGTCTTCGGTTCCAGCAGGGGTGGTCACAGCAACAGCACCCCTGGCTGATGTGCAGGCAGTAAATGGCAGGGCACATGGGCAGCAGGCAGTCAGGCAGCAGCAGATGGCAGGTGGGAGCGTGGTCTTCCGTGTGCTTACGCGTGGCCAGCTTGATACGGAGTGATTTGGCATGTGAAAATCCTGCACGTCTGCGTGTAAATCGAGAAAAGGCCCTTAGCGCGTATGCACGTCAGCACGCATATGCGATTTCATTGGACCAAAGGCGTTTAGCGCGTAAATACGTCTGTGACGTGACGTGCGCGGGTGTTTCCCTCATTACACGTGATGACAGAGCACACGTGGATTTCCACCAATCGCGTGTGAAACTTCCTGCGCACCCCAGAAATACACGTACCCAGGCCAATCGCGTGTATGCTCAATTCCCTCCGATTACACGCGATGACACTCGGGACGTGCAGTTTTACCACATGTGCTCGCATATGCGATTTCATTGGCCCAAAGGCCACTATGCGCAGCTGTGATGTCACGCGCATGGCCGTAGAGAATGGCGCGTGTAAAAATGAAGATACATGTCCGAGTGTCAAAGCGCATAATTGGTGGAAATGGCCTCATCGCGTATGCACGTCTGACGTGTGTATAAAAGGTACATGTAGAACGCCATTTCCTTGTACGTGCTTTTCGTGGAGAACGAGTGGGTGAAATCTGTACTTCTTGTCGGTTCACACGCGATTTACTTCACGGCGTTTCCAGTTCGTACTCCCTGTTATCTCTGACAGCTTTTTCTCTTTTCCTCTTCTTCCTGGGCCTGTTTCCTCAAACAGCGTTCCCTTCTACTGTTGTCCTGTCTCCTCAGACAGCGTACAATTCTTTTGGCGGGGGTGTTGCCAACGCGCACACGCGCATATTTTTCACGCTTTTGTTCCTGGCAGACGGTGAGTCGCGCACGTATTTTACATCTGTGCTTGCCCCGTGTGTCGCGTACCCCTTCAGAGGTCATTCTAGGCTGCGTGTGACACGCATACGTTCATTCTTGTGTTTCCGGGTGCCACAGCATAGTGCAGGTTTATTTTTCCTTTGACATCTAGGAGGGGTTGCGTGCACCTTACTTCCCTTTTTTGGGGTGCCTGTCCGTTGCGTGACCCGTCATCTTTCCCCAAGGGTGACATACAGCCTTGCTAGAGCACTAGGGTACGATTACCATCTGGTACCCAACCCCTTTCACCCCCAATTGCCCAGGACAATAGTTCACATCGACTCCCATACGCACAATAACATCAGTGCCATGGCTGGGAGTCGACCAAGCCGTAAGGGTGGCAAAGGTGGTCGAGCCCCAAGTGGTGGCTGTGGTGGATCCAGTAGGGGACGTGGCCGTGACTTGCAGGGTGCCCCTAGCCCCCCATGTGTGGAGGAGCAGTCAGGGACACCAAGGCCCCCCCCCGGTTGAGGTTAACGTGGCTGACACCATCCATGCTCAGCCCTTGTTGGACCAGCCCGATGTGGAACCAGACCTGGCACACGGTGATTCCATGGCTGACTTCCAGGTCAGCAGGTCTAGGCCACGTGCGCCGGTGAACGTTGGTGTCATCAGGCCACGTGGATCAGGGGCAGCTAGGTCATCTGCTGCCCCGCGTAGGCAGGCTGGGGAGGCTGCAGGGGCAGCTGCGGCTCCATCGACCCCACCTCTCACACACCCAGCCAGGACAGTGTCGGTCCAAGTCCATCATGCTGACATTCCTCCTGACACCATCACACTTGAGCTAATGCCTGCACCAACTCCCATGCTGAGTGTGCAATCCCACGCTCCTGCCCCTAGTGTCCAGAGCAGCGTAGGACACTCAGGATCCCCACCACCTTCCAAGCGGAAGAGGAAGAGTGCTCGTCCAGTAGAGGCTGATGCCCCAGACACGGCTGCACAGTCCGGCCCGTCAAGGAAGCCCAGCTTCAATGAGGCCGAACTGAATGCACTTGTAGAGTATGTGTCCGCACAGGACCGTGAAATGGTGATTGTTGCAGGATCCAAGACCACACCTGCACAATGTCAGGCACACTGGCAGACCATTGCGGACATCATAAGTGCCCTTGGAATCGTGAGGCGCACAGCTAATGAATGCTACAAGCGCTGGAATGACCTGAAGCGCAGGGCAAAGAATAAGCTGGCCTCAAGTCATGCCGCAACTCTAGTGACTGGAGGTGGGTCTCCAGCAGACGACATAGAACTCACTCCACATGAGCAGGTTGCTGGGACCTACGTCACGGAGGAACAGATCCAAGGCGTGGGAGAACTGGCAGATTACGAGGCATTGTCCGGTGAGTGCACATGCATGTGTGTGTCATCCATGTGCATGGTGTGTGTGGGAGGGCTTCTGTTTGGGCACCAGGTGAGGGTGTGTGTGCCAGAGTGGTTTGGGTCACCCATGTGCCTCTTCCTATACATTCTTGGCACCAGCATTTGGGTATAGCAGCATCCCTTCTGCCAACATTAGACATCCAGCCCAACACCACGCCAGTTGCCCTTGGAGTGTCATCTTGCCACAACATTGTTTCTTATTTACCTCTGTTGAAACAGGCAGATTGTTTGCATACCACCACTTTTACTTGGGATTTCTCAGTCCTATTGTCACATGTATGACATGGCTATGGTACAGTGGACTGGCTTAATTTCCTGGACATGATTAGTTTAGACATGTCCCTGTGCTATAGGACCATTTTGGACTGGCAGCTGCAGCTTAAACATTTGAACCATTTCAATGAAAAGATCAATTATATGAGAAAACTGGACTGAATGAGCAATTGGTGACCTCCTCTCCCTCTTCACTTCATGGCTAGGGTGCATGCCATCTGTGTGATGGCATGTGTATTTGACCTGCCTATCACTGGCCAATGTGTGATGCCACTGCTAGGCAGCATGCAGCAAATGCGTTCATCTTCCATCTTGGTGTCATCAATGTGTGCCATCACGCAGTGAGGGTGCATGCATGGGAGGGTTTTAGTCATGTGGGACATGTGTCAATCAAGTACTGTTTCTGTAGCCTCTCAGCCCTAATTGTGTGCCATAGTGCTAATGCCCGTTTCCATTTGTTTTCTTTTATGTCTTTGCAGGGGATGACGCACTTGATACTTCTGGGGTTGTGAAGATGGTGCAGACCCAGGAGGGGTCTGAGGGCCGACCGACCTCCAGGGAGGGACGTGGTGTGGTGGTGGGTGAGAACCCACAACTGCTGCAGGTCATGCTCTCAAGGGGTGTCTCTGGCTGCACCTCCCCCGAGCTGTATTCAGGTGTCGATTCGGATGATGAGACCTATGTGCCGTCGCAGGTGAGTGTTCCTGGGAGGGATTCTGTTCTGTCCGACCCACCTGCACCAGGGTTAGAACCCTCAATGGGGATGTCAGTGTTGGCAGGTACGCCTTTGGTGGTTACGGATGCAGGGTCACACTCCGCAATTTCTGATCCTGTTCCTGGGCCAGCAGATCAGAGGGGGAATGCAGTCCTGCAGCCTCAGGCAGTGCCGGCACAGCAAGGTGCAGTTCGCCAGACAGGTGTAGTGCCCGCCGACGTGGTGGCCGTCAGCCACCTGGCAATACGGCATGGGAGCAATCCATATACGGTATGGCAACCCAACAGGCAGCATCATCAGAGATGATGGCTCAGGCCATGGATAGGGTGGCCACTTCCATTGTCCCCCCCGAAAGGCTGATGGAGCGACTACAGCAGGCATCTGCCAGTCACACAGGGAGGACATGTTGGCGTCCGACAGGGACAGGCGGGCGGCACTGGAGACTCTGCAGGAAGCCATCTCCATAGAGTCCCAGGGCCACAGGGAAGCCCGGAGGGTGGAACTCCTTCACCTCAGGACGACTCTTGTTGAGCTTGAGGCTTCAACAAACAGAAGAGCAGCTGGAGCGTCTCACCCTTACGCTCTCAGCTGAGATGCAGGCAACTAGAGCGGAGGTCCGGGCATCCCGTGAGTTGTTGCATGGGGACCTCCGCACACTTATCCTCCAGAACGAGACCTACCACACCCGCATGCTTGCAGCCATGGAGGAACAGACTAGGGCTTTGCGTGGGCTGCCTCCCATAGTGCCACCACCTCCTGATGCAGCTGCAGAGGGTGAGGAGAGCAACAGCAGTGATACTCCCACAATAGGGTAGCCGTGTAGGCCATGAGCCCATGGAGGTGTTTTTTTTTCCTCCCCCAAGATCCACACAGGTGGGTTTTGGTGTGCACCCTGTCCTCGGACCTCCTAGGTGGCCTCCCCCACTCCCCCCGGGCCCATTAATGGCCATTTTTTTTTTTTTTTTTTTTTTTTAGGGACAGTATGTTGCCTTGTGTGGCATACGCTGCATTGTGGCTGGGCACATGCAGACTTGTCATGGATTTGGTTCAGATGCTTGGGTTTTTGTCACACACACCCCTCCTGCTTCCCGTTTCCATGGGCTTGCAAAGGGTGTGCCCAAGTGACATTGACGTACATGGTGACATTTGACTCCCATGAGCTGTGTGGGCAGTCTGTAGTCAATACTGTGTATACATTCATAGTGCATATTGTTGTTGTATTGTACACTGCATGGTGTATTGATATGTGCCTCTGCATCCATCTCATCCTCCTAATTTGCAGGTCCATTCCTCATGTCTTCACAATGCGGTCCACCTTGGAACTGGAGTCCATGTTGTAAGCAGTGCATCTACACTCTGGCGTGGCGCTAACACTGTATACTTGGAAGTGTTTGGAGGGCTGCCATCATCAGGTAGTGAGGCTAGCAAATTTTTAAGTCTGTAATGTCATGTTTAAGGTAGGTTGGAGGTTGTGTAGGTGATTGGTATTCTTGGTAAGTATTTGGTAATGTGGGTTGTAGGTCCTGCATTACTGTGAGCATTTCATGTGTGGACATGTTTCCATTAGGGACACTGTAGCTGGTGACACTTGGGGCATGTTGTGGGGATTAATTTCTTTCCTCTCACATTGCATGACATGCCATGGTGTGTTGTGTGGCTGTGCCGGGGAGGGGTTGGGTGACATGGCACTGTTTTCATGTAGTATTTTGCAAGTGGGTATTCATTTCTGCAGCATGGAAGTGTCTTTTGATGACACTGCATTGGTGGTGTTTGTGTAGGTAGGGATGCACACATTGTGACACTTCCACATGAACAATCTCAGGCTGCTATGGTTCTGACAGTTGACTGTCCCTTTGTTCGTCTTAATTGTCAGGTCGAGTCATCATTGCTTATCAGATGGTATGTGCCAGGCCTGTGTGCACTCCACTGGGGTGTGATTTCTATGTGAAGTAATTAGCCACCAGCTGCGTACGGGCTGCCTCACCCCGTGCCCTCTCCCCTCCCATGCGCAGCGGGCGTGCATGTGGTTGGGGATGTGGGGGCACCACCATGTCCACAGCCACGCCCCGGCGTGTTGCAACATTGTGCAGGACGCATGCTGCCACTATGATCCTGCACACTACTGGGGGCGCATATAACAGCTGCCCGCCAGAACGGTCAAGGGAGCGAAAGCGTGACTTGAGCACTCCGAATGTGCGCTCCACTATGCCCCGGGTTGCAATATGGGCTGTGTTGTATCTTACCTCTGGAAGCGTGATGGGGTTCCGAATTGGCGTCATCATGTGGGTGCTCAGAGGGTAGGCACTGTCCCCTGGTGAGGAGGTGATGGGTATCATTAGTGGGGTAGTGACATAACTCTGCATCTGACATGCATGCATGTGCAGTGGCATTCATACTCACCAAGCAGCCATGTATCGCCATGCCGCCCAGCTTCTAGGTCCCGGCTTAGGGTAGACATTCGGTAAATGAAGCTGTCGTGGGTGGACCCTGGATAGTTGGCATATACTGAGGTGATGATTCTCTTAGCATTACATACTACCTGCACGTTGATGGAATGCCAGTGCTTGCGGTTCCTATAGATGTGCTCAGATGCCCTGGGGGGACGTAGTGCCACATGGGTGCAGTCAATGGCACCTAGCACTTTTGGGAATTGTGCCACACCGTAGAAATCGAGGGTGGCAGCCTGCCTTTCTGCAGGTGTCCTGGGAAGGTATATGTGCCTACGAATGATGGGCGTGCAGTGATGATGTTCAAGACCTGGTGTAGGCAGCGTGACTGCGTGGCCTGTGACACCCCACCCACAATGGCACTTGTCCGCTGAAATGATCCTGTGGCCAAGAAGTGCAGTACATTGAGGACCTTCTCCAGGGGGCTGAGTGCTTGGGAGCACAGGGTGGGTGATGTGAGGTCATCCTCCCACTCACTGACCAGGTCCAGTATTATGTGTGGTGGAAACCTGTACCTCCCATACACCTGGTCATCAGGCATCCCAAAAAGGCTGGTTCTGGGAGTGAAAATTCGGGCCCTCACTATCCTCCTCCTCCTCCTCCTCCTCCTTTGGTAACCCACGGCCACTGCTGCTAGGAACGGTATATTCATCCTGGCGTATGAGCTGGTTTGTTGTTTGCGCGCACTTTTATGCTGCGTGGGTCGACGTACGCCTGCATCATGCTGGCGTACGCGTTTCAGGATTGGACCATTTATTTTTCGGCATGTCGTAGGCGAACGTGTGTATCTTCCCGCCCACCCCAGGAATACACGTAGCACGCTCTCCCAGGCCCAGTCGCGGGTAAATATTCCCGCCCACCCCTGGAATACATGTACCCCACTCTCACAGGCCCAGTCGCGTGTGGAACCTCCCGCGCACCCCGTAGTACACGTGCGCACCCCGTAGTACACGTACCCAGGCTAATCGCACGGCTGGGGGGTGGGGGTGATGGGAGACATGGGTGGGGGCCTGGTGGAGGCTGCCCCTGGTGGATGGGGGGGTGCGGGTGGTGGTAGGCATGAGTGGGGGCCTGGTGGAGGCTGCCCATGCACTGCTGGGGGGTGGGGGTGGTGGTAGACATGGGTGGGGGCCTGGTGAAGGCTGCCCCTGGTGGGTGGGGGTGATGGGAGACATGAGTGGGGGCCTGGTGGAGGCTGCCCCTGCACTGCTGGGGGGTGGGGTGGTGGTAGACATGGGTGGGGGCCTGGTGGAGGCTGCCCCTGGTGGCTGGGGGGTGGGGGTGGTGGTAGACATGAGTGGGGGCCTAGTGGAGGCTGCCCCTGGTGGCTGGGCAGTGGGGGTGCAGGGAGACATGAGTGGGGGCCTGGTGGAGGCTGCCCCTGGTGGCTGGGGGGTGGGGGTGGTGGTAGACATGAGTGGGGGCCTGGTGGAGGCTGCCCCTGGTGGCTGAGGGTGATGGGAGACATGGGTTGGGGCCTGGTGGAGGCTGCCCCTGCACTGCTGGGGGGTGGGGGTGGTGGTAGACATGAGTGGGGGCCTGGTGGAGGCTGCCCCTGCACTGCTGGGGGGTGGGGGTGGTGGTAGACATGGGTGGGGGCCTGGTGGAGGCTGCCCCTGGTGGCTGGGGGTGCAGGGAGACATGAGTTGGGCATGAGTGGGGGCCTGGTGGATGCTGCCCCTGCACTGCTGGGGGGTGGGGGTGGTGGGAGACATGAGTGGGGGCCTGGTGGAGGCTGCCCCTGGTGGCTGGGGAGTGGGGGTGATGGGAGACATGTGTTGGTGATCAGTAGTGCAAGGTGACATGTGGGTTGGCTGGTGGGCATGGCCATGGTTGATGGGTTGCCTGTGGGACATGAGCAGGGGTGCAGGGTAGTACCCTGTGGTGTGGGCTGCCTGCAGGGGCCGTGGAGGGTGTAGAGGGAACACCTGGGAGGGCCCACATGGCCAAATCACGTGTAGCATTCCCCGGCACCACCAAAATACACGTACCCTGCTGAAATCGCGTGTGAATCTTCCCGCGCACCTCGGAATACACGTACCCAGGCCAATCGCGTGGAACTTCCCGCGCACCCCGTAGTACACGTACCCAGGCCAATCGCGTGTGGAACTTCCCGCGCACCCAGGAACACGCGCACACGCTATTTTTCACACAGCGGGTGTCCGTGTTTGTCGGTGCCCCTTTGCACCTCATTTGTCCTAGAGGGCCAGTGTATGGCCCATTCATCATGGCTGTATATGGGTGCTTTTTGTTGGCGCACATTTTTTTCAGTCGCAGGGGCGTTACCACCTGCTTTCTTGTGGCGTACTTGTTTGGCCCTGTGCGCGTCTGACCGTGCGCTGGTTTGCCCTATTCGATTCCATGAATACGGGTTGGAGGCGAGCGTGTGGGCGTTCCGCACACTTGCCTCCTGTACTTCCCCCGTGACGCCCATATTTTCACGCGTTGTTCCCCATTCCGAGTGTTACGCCCCGTGTTCCGCCTACTTTTGTGATGTGCGCCACGCTATGTGCGATTTCGCAGTGGCCGTGGCGCACGCTGTTGGATGACCTGTGCGCCGGCGTGCGCGGCGCACATTTTTAGCGCACATCCAATGTTTTTCTCGCGCACGGACTTCCATGAATCGATGTGCGCTGGTTTCCCTGCGATTTTCGCACTTTTACTGCGATTCGCACGTTTTAGCACCTCTGCGCGGGAATTTTCGGCGCACATTATTTCCATGAATCGACCCCTTAATGCTGGCCTCACTAGCCCTGATGAAAGTGGTCTAACCCCTTGACACCACTGAAATGGGTCGGCTCGTTTGTTCTGTGTCCTGGCAAAAGATGGCTTAAAAATCAAAAGACCCGACGCCAGATCACACATTTGGATCCTCCTATGAACTTAGAGGACAATGATATCTCATCACACTGCGATTGGAGCTTAGAAAAATTTCAATCACTCCATATACCAGAATTTAGGAGAATTTACCGAACCACTTTGGTGCATTGACCTTTTTTAGAATTAGCCCATCAACGGACACCATCGGTCTATGATATGAACATTGTGATACCCATCAAGAACCCGTGGGATTTTACGAACATCTGCCCTCCATAGAAACCGAATAAAGAAGGAAATAATTGTTTCATTTGGAAGGCAATTTTTAGATGGCGTAAAGGCAACAGAAAATAACCAAAAAAATGGGGTTTCTCAAAAAACCACTAACAAATAAAACTACCTAGATCCGATTGTGTTGCTGCCTTTAGAGAGAGGCCAAGAGATTGGATGATCAGGTGAACCCAACAACCTGCACATGAGGCCTCCAGAAAGAGACCAACACACAATTGACTGGTGATTTCCTGTCTTGAACTTTTCAGATGGTGGGGTGTTGAGTTAGGAATCTCTGTGCAATTCCCATGAATTCATTCCTTATTAAGTTTGGTGTTGATATGCATCTCATCCCCATGTCAATTTCCTAAACCCATCTGTTCATAGAGATTATACTGACAGACCCCCCGCACAGCTCTAAATCCATCAACTCTCAGAGAAAGGAAGTGGTGTGTCTTTGTTAAATACTTTGTCCCATTCCAGTCGTATTGAACCTATTCACTATTTGATTTGAACAACTTTCTATACCTGCTGAAATCCAATGAGCCACTCCTGCACTGCCGGTGCAAGGCTCTGTGTCTTTGGGATAACCACTATACCGCATCCTGCCTTTGAGAGGGAGTATTTGCATCCCTGTAACAGTACTCTGGAACGCCCAGCCTGAGGGATCGGAGGCTATGCACCAGCATAGATGCCAGAGGACAAAGCTGTTTTCAGGGGTACTCTGCTACTAGGTTAAAAACATTGGTATTGTGTAGCGTGCGCTGATGGTTTCCTCCTGCCCCAAAGTTCAGTGACAATAGCTGATATTAGCAATTATAAATGGTATTCAATTTATAGACTTCAAACTGGTGAAGGGCCGAATAGGACTTGCCGGGTTTCGAACCTGTGTTCTCCAGGTTAAATAGAAATGTCTGAGGCAAGCGCTTAACGCACTAAGCTATCTCATACGGTCAAAAAACTGAAGCCATTGCTTCGGCATGTGATCGGTTCTGTTAACCAGACTGAATCCTCATAGACCCATCCTTCTTACAGAAAAAGTTCCCAGTCTATGGAGGGAATGCAAAGACTCAGAGAATCTACCATCTACAGAAAACCTATTCGTGCATGAACCCTTCCATCCTAGGGTCAACAGTATCCCCATCTGTGTCAACTCATAGAACCCACCTTTTCTACAGGTGACCAGTTCTATACCCCTGGGTGAATCCCCAGAACTTGTCATTACTACAAGTGGGATATTGTCTGTTCTTGACACAATCTACTAGCTGTGTTAATCACATTAATTCTTGTTTTTTATTTCTTTATTCCATTGTAATTGTGGGCCATCCATCCACTGGAAGCAATGCCTTGAGATTGGCATTTGCTACCCATTGCAGGTGCATGTGGGCTTTGACTACAATTGGTTAAAAAGGGTGTTGTGGGACGTCCCCTTGATTCATTAAACTTACTGACACAATCCCAATGTTTTCCTCAAAGGTGGTAGTTTTCTCTCCCTCTCTCTTTCTCCCCCCCATCTCTCCCCCTCACTCTCCATCTAAATCCCCAGAAACCATCCTTCTGGCATGTGGCCAATTTCTTTGTCCCTCATGTATCCCCAAAATCCAACCCCTCACTGACAATGTCCACAATACATCTGCCCCTGCCAGTGAAAGATAGTCTGTACATGAGCAAATCTCCAGACCCAAGACCCTAAAATTGACCAATCGCTTTCGATAGGCAAACTCTTAGAGTTCATCAATCTTTCATGGGACTTCCTGCATCCCCTTTGCTAGAACAATACAAGTCTAAATGTGCATCTGGAAATATTCCCCCCTCACCCCAAAATATATTTAAACAGTGGTTGCTCCCCTGCTGGTATGTCAATACTCATTAATAATGCATACATGTGTGACAAACCAAAGGGCGTCTCACTTGCTAGTCTCCGGGGCTCTCCCTCTCAGGTGGCCAGGGCACAGCCATCGCCTTTGGATCCAGACCCTGGGGGTGGACCAGTGTGGGTGGGGGATCTTTGGGGAGTGTGGGTGAAGCAACCAATGGTGAGATGCGGTATCCCCCCCCCTTTCCTGTGCCCATACGCCATCCTATTTTATAGGATTGTCCAATGTCCCAAATTCCCCCACCCCCTTTCTACACAAACAGTGGGCCAAGGAAGACAGCGACAGAGTAAAGAGTCTACCACTTACATATCTCATTGGACATGTCCCATTAATTGGGTCAGTCAAAGTCAAGCACTTGACCTTCATCACATACATCCGAGACCCATTAGCTCCCCCCACACGGATGAAAGGTGGAACATAGAGACACACTCGGAGCAAGGTGAGACACGAGAAGGAGCAGCTCTTCCAGGGTGAAGGCGAACCCACTGGAGCAGGATGATCGATGGACCAGAGCGAAGGGTAGGGAACCCCTAAAGATCCCTGCAGGAGGTTGTTGCCTCCTTGAAACCGTGAAGTAGATGCAGAGAAAGCCAAATCCCAGACAAGAAGAAGCCTGCATTGTGTTTAAGGACACCAGAGGCCCTCCCGGGTGAATGACAGAGTTGGGGAAGAGAGGCCAAGTCTGTGGTTTTAACCTTGACTCGTGAATCAAAGCCGCAGAGACAAGAAATGAATGCACACAACCGGTGAGTTAGCGAAAGACATGAAAGGCCGGTTTGTGTCAAGGAAATATTGAAGCCGCAACCATGTATCTCAATTGAAGGTTGCGCGCATGCTGATGAGACGCGAACTAAAGCAAACCAGTAATGAACTTTTAAATTACCAATAACTGTGAAACCAGTGATACAGAGTAGTGCAGTGGTCCAGCGAAAGGAAATCGCCCACTCGAAAGTCTCCGCAAAATGTTTGTCTTGTATGAAGCGGCAAAGTGAACGAACTTTGAAATGTGCAATGGTCAAGATTAACCCTGATGAAAGGGGAAGTTAAAAAGATGATTGCTTTAAAAGAGGAAGATTTCTTTGAACGTTTCCGATTGTGGTACCAATACCAAGAGACATTGGGGCAAACAACATTAAGGGAGAGCTGAAGTGAAAGTCGAAGTGGTCCTGCAGAGGTCTATGGTAAAAGCCTCGCACATTCGAAAGTCATAGACATCAATGGGAGACCTGAAACATGAAATAACTCTGGGGAAGGGAATCCCCGCAAGTGCTGCAATTGCGAGGTCAGAGCCGGACTGAGGGAGACCTACGTGAACTGTTTAACTATGAAAGATATTTGGAAAGCTGGAATATAACGTGGAAGGCCAAGCGGTCCTTGACCCACGTTTTGAACTGTTTTTTTTTTTTGATAACCTGAGCCAGAATGTGTCATCCAGTTTAAGGGGAGCTGCCTTACTCAGTGCTGTTCAATGTGGGGAGGAGAGCTGACTCAGCCACCTTGATCCTTTAGGTTAGAACACTGACTTTCCTTTGCATACACATTACCCTTTAAACACTTTAAACACTTTTTGTATAAGAGATAGGGCAGGCATTAGGTTTTGTTATTATAGGCCATTTTGATTTGACATAGACTGATTAGGTCTGGGTTTTCTTTATTATTTGATGGCAGGGTCTACTCCCATCATAGCTATAGGGCAACGTAGGAGTTTTTCCAAACTCCAAGAATCTAATAAAGGTTTTGAAACTTGTAACTTTTGTGTCAATGTCATACAATCACTAGTGCTGTAATGCTCGCACACCACCTCAGACCCACACGTCTAAAACTTTTGTGCTGCTGATCACACAGCTAGGAGGATGCACCACATGAAGCAACCATACGGAATAGGGCTTGCTGCACCAAGAGTAAACCACCGACTAAATCACTTTCTCTCCCTCATGGAGACCGGTCTACCACTCCTACCAACAAGGTGAGGTATTTGGCCTTGTCAGAACATCCTAGCTTGTCTGTTCTAAAAGAGAAGGCACTTCTATGAGCTAAGTTGTTGTTACTTCCATTAATAACCCCATAACCTGAGCAACATAGGTTCACGGACAACACTTGCATGTTTGCGTCAGCCACACAAGCATCAATGTATTCCAAGTGGATAATAACTCTATCCTTGCTAAATCTGTATCAAAGTTATCTACAATACATGTTCTTTTTTTTCTGCTAGTCATCTGTGACGTGCATTTTAGATACACTTACTGTGCATCTCCATCCTTACCGCGTTAGTGAGCAAATCTACTATAGTCTTCCTCCAAGTCATTCAGGGATATTGTTCCGTGACACAGGTATTGTCGATTAACCCCTCAGCAGTGGTCTTGTCCACCACATCTCGGTCTGAATATTTAAGGTTGGGCGTTTAACCTTAACCAATCACAGTCAAACATACTAATGAACATAAAGCCAATAAGCAAGTGCACATAATTACCAAAATACAAATGTTCACTTAAATATATTTTTTATATCCTTTCAGTATAGTGGATTGCATAGTTAAACTATAAAGAAGTACAAATTACACAATATCGTGGATGGAACTCCTTGCGCCAGCACCCTGTATATATCAAAAGCATGGCACATCCTCCAGGAACCAAGAGTAATTGTTTCTCCGAACTGCTCTACTTGAAAATAATAATATGCAACCCATATTTATCTGGCTTGTGACTCAACAATAATGCATCAGTATTTACCACTACAGACTCTCTTTGTCTCCTAATGTGCAGGAAGTGGGGTGGGGGGTGATGATGCTACAATGCTGCTCTCAGATCGAAGGTTCATATGCTTCTGCTCATACTGGAGCTGCGGCCGCTTCAACTTCAAGTCATTCTGAGAGAAAAGGGAGCAGAGTGGAACGATCAATCACTGCTATATCTTTGAAACACAAAACTGCAACATCTAGTTATAACATCTGGGAAGGGCATAGGGTGCTAAAGGAACATAAGAAATGGCCTGCCACCATCATAGCCTAAACACATCTCCCACGGCCTAAAGAAGTGTCGTGTTGCAGTTTGAATTTCTGCCACCACTAAAATTCACATATACCCTCAAAATATTTAATTCAGCACTATAAACTGTTATCCAGAGTAAATGCACACATGGGTTGAGAAAGCATAATGCTTTAAAGTTGGAAAACACTTGTTATGGTAGGTGTAGTGGTTCCAGCATTCCCGGCAACCCCAGAGGTAAAAGAGTGCATTTGAACACACTAAGTTCTAGACCACACTTGTTAGACGTCTGGACCATGCTTGCTGTCCTGAGTAGTACCCACGGGGGAGGCTTTTTGATAAAACGTGAGGAAAATTGTGCATTTTAAAGAGTATTTTTTCAGTGACACTGGCCCAAACTACTAGCCGAATGGTGAAGTAACTCGTCAAACTGGCCCACATGGGACAAAAAAGTGGCCCACATGGACCAATAAAGCTGGCCCACAGTGGCATTTTGTGTTTTTGGTTCGTGCATTGCACTATATGCCAGTCTGAGCCGAATGCTATCTTTACCCTATAGGCCAGTCTGAACCGGTGCTATCTTTTCAATGAAAACGAAACACTCAGCCCCTGCATCGCCCAAATCCTTTCCGTTACTCTGCTGGGTGTGCGTTTTGGGGTGAAGGAAGCAGTGCAGTATGTTAGTGCAGTGGAGAGAGGCATAGCTGACAAGACCATGGCTGCTCCTGCCTGTAATCAAAATGGTGTCAAACGGGCGGACGGGGGCACGAAGGATCGACATTTTGGAAAAATCCCAAATATGCAAGTGTAAAAACCTGCACATGGCCATGTGGTGTACCGTGTACCGCATTGTGAAGGGGGGCTAAACGCATGTCACTTGGGCCAAGGATATCGGGACCCCCATGCGCCCTCCCCCCAGGATATTGCGTCTCCGCTCAGGTGATGTGGGGCTGGATTGATAACGGACACAAACGAAGCTGCATGTGCTGTGCAGTCCTGAGGGGCTGTGCTGAGCACACAGTGTCCTGGAGGGCTGTCTGCTCATGCTGTCCTGAGGGGCTGTGCATGCGTTGTCCTGAAGGCTGAGAGCACCCAATGTCATGAGGGGCTGTGTATGCTGTGTCCTGGGGGGGCTGTGCATGCAGTGACCTGGGGCCCTGGGGGGGCTGTGCACGTGGTGACCTGGGGCCCTTGGGGGCTGTGCATGCAGTGTCCTGGGGGCTGTGCATTAGTGGTCCCCTTGGCTGCCTGTGCACGTAGTGTTCTGGTGGGCTGTGCTCACATTGTTTCAGGGGTCTGTGGCTGTGCTCATGGAGTCCAGAAGGGGTGGGAGGGCTGTGCTCACAGTGTCCCAGGGCTGCACTCATGGTGTCCTGGGGGGCTTTGCACGCAGGGTCCTGGGGGGCTGTGTTTAGGCCAGAGGGTAAGTCCTGCATGACTGCTTCTCTGGGAAACTCCCACTTGCTGTGTAGGGCTGCGGCGCCAGGGGCGGTCCCCCGGGAATGAGATGCGAGCTGCTGAAGGGAACGGCAACAGCCTCAGTGCTTGGTTGGGCTCTCCCTCGGAGGAAGGAGTGAAAGCCTGCCCAGTGCCCAGTGAGAATCTATTGGGTTACTGGGCAGTTAGGGGGGTGTTGCAGGATGAGGGTCCAGGCGGGCCTGGCAGGCACAGGGTGATGAGAGCTTTGGGGTGGGGGGGCAGTTTTCTGCAAACCTGGTGGGGGCTATGGGGCTGTTGCAGAGGAGTGAAAGGCTCTTGTTTTCATATTGCCCGAATCTTTAATTTTGACATCCAGGACCACCGGTAAGACCTGCCCATGCCTCGCTCAACTCACACGTGACGCCTCTCAACTCATACGCCTTGGGGGGTGTCACTTTGTAAATTAATCAGTTTACTCACCCGCCGCCCACACACTTTAATGGGTTGTCATGTCAAAGTGCAGAGAACAAAAATCGGGCGATTTCACCCCCCGGGGGACAAAAAAGGCTTAACAGCTGGGACACTTGCCTAAAGAGCAGATTCCAAAATGCACACATCCACATATGTGTATAAATAGAATAAAATGCACCCATCTACATATGTGTAAATGAATAAATGCACCTATCCCATGTTCAATACTCACAACTTCCCCGAGACACGAGGGACACATGGCCACGGCCACCCCAGTCGGACTCTAACACAAAGGAGTCACAGTAATGTTGGCATAGTTTGACAGCTCAACCCCAAGGAATTACGTTTTAAATTTAAACATAAGTCTAGTAAGGAGCCAGTATTATTAATCGTGGGTGAGTAACATAGATCGTTTGAGTCAGAATGTATAGGTGGTTCCATAGTGGGAGGTTGCTTCGGCACCAATACGGTTGCCGAAGGAGTGGGCGTAGCTTTTGTCAAAAAGCCAGTGATTTTAGGCTGCCGTTTGCTGGTTGTATCAAGGTTTCCAAATGTGTCCCTTTTACCTTTTTTTCCAGACATGGTGCGTCTTTTGACCCTTTAGGGTGCCTTCCTGGGCTCCGAGGACGCTTACCCGTACTGACAGGTCCACAACGGAGACCATATGTACGCTGTCACACACATTTCATGATTCCAACTGCCACAAAAATAACAATAGCTGTGATGAGTATGAGGCAAACTTGCCGTTGTTCCAGAGGTAAAAAACTGCTCGAGGAAGCTCTCGGAAAACAGGGAGTGAAGGGCAAGAAAGGCATTACAACCCAAGTCCAAGCCAGGCCTCAATACAAGAAGAAAGGTAGACCTCTTTACACCCACACAACCAATCCCAAGAACAGTCTGTTCACTGCACCAAAAGTGGTTCCAAGAGCATAAACCCAACGGTCACCACTGCCACCCTCATTATACGTGTTAAGTAAAACACAGAATGATACTAGTCAGTACCCAGTGTACCAGCGCCAAAGGACAGCCTTTCAATTCGATATTAGAAAGAGTAGTGTCTGAGCGGGAGGCAGGTGGCAGATAAACCGATAAAAACCGGTAAGCTGCCACCATCAACAAGGTCCCCCCTCCTCCCACCGGGTGCTTTGTATGACCGCACTCACCACATGCTAACCCAAAGGGGCATTGACGGCCACAGCGCACTCACCGCTCAGACCCAGCCGGACTCCACCAGGGACGACGACCACGCTGTCACCCATGCCCCGTCTGGTCCTGGGCCTTGGTGCCGAGCTGAGCTGCCTCAATCACTTTAGGCTACCTTCCGTGGGGCCGCCCGTCACAGCCACCGCGGCCATGCTGATGACAAAAATAGGTGCGCAGCGGCCCGATGAAAGGTAAGATTTTAAAAGAAAAAAAACGTATATTTTGGCGGCTGGGGCCCATCACTTTTTAAGTGATGGGGCCCCAGCCACCACTCAAAAATACTTCTTTTAAAACCTACTTTCCGTGGGGCGGGGCCCCAGCCACCGGCCCCACGGAAGGTCAGGTTTTAAAAGAAAAAAAGTTAAGTACGTACTAATTTGGGCACAAATAAATCAACGGGCCCGCGCCACGGCAGAGTCATCCAACTCAGTATGGGGCCACGGCAGCCCTGCCTGGTGGTCGAAGAAAATTGGCCTGGGCGTGGCACTCCGGTCAGCAGCACACAGGTCACACAGACAGAAGCCCGGGTGCGGACTCTTGGCAAGTCAGGACACCACCAGGGGACCGCGCCGCCGTCCAGGCCCCGACCTGGCCCTTCCTTGCCTGATCACTGTGACAGGCTCACGGCAGGCTGCTGCTTTCGGTCCAAACTTACCTGCTTTGCCAACTGGGACTTGGTCTTCTCTCCTGTCGGGGCCTCAGGGTGGGGAGCCGCACACTGGCACGCACAAATGAAAAAGCAGGCAGAGGGGGGCCCCAGGACGCAACTAGGCTGCACCACGCAATGCAGCAGGGCAGGCTCTCTCTCTCTCACACGCTATGCCTAGACACCTTCACTTCACAGCAACTCGTGAAATGAAGATGGCGCCGCACTGCCTCCTGTAACAACACGTCGCCATGTAATTTCACTGGCCCAAAAGAACAGCCAACGAAAACTGCACATTCTGTGTTACTATATAGAATGTATTAAATACTGGATAGTAACAACAGAATGGCAGTTTTCATTGGCTGTTGTTTGTAACTTGTTGTTCACTGCTATTGCTGGCCCCTTTCAGGCCCAGCCAGCCATGGCCTGCACATGCAAGCACGAGAGATCCCAATGACAAACAAACACAATGATTTATAATGAAGCAAAGTGAAGAACAAATAAAGCAATTGCACGTGTGCTGGCCCCCCATGATTAGTACCGGTGCCCAAAAAAAGAGTGCTGTGTTGGGCACCGGCAACCACCCCCATAAATTAATCACTGAGTCTAATATCCCCATCTCTTAATCGTTTCTCAGCTTCTCAACAGGTGTCTATGGTCAACCAGGATAACCAACCTCTTTTCCTCCCATTGTGCCATCACAGGTGTCACTTTACCCCGTTTTCATGGGAAACTGGTTTTCCTGTGCCGATTTCCCATTAAAAAAATAACTCTACAAACTGAAAATGGGCAACGGGAAAATAGAAAAGAGGTTATTGTCCTCAGCAGCTGGTACACAGAGGACTCCGGTGACAGGTAAGCAGTGGGGTAGGGGAACTGTGCATTCCAAGGAGGTCCAAAGTGGTCCGAAGGAGGCAGGCACCAGGTGCCAACAGTGAAAGCAAGATGATGAACAGCCATGGATTAATGTGGACAGTTACTGGGGAATTGTGCCATATTCTAGGGTGACTGGTCAGCACTGCTACCCAGCATGCCGATATATTTTAAAACCTCTATAAAAGTGTGTGTAATTGTACCTACTACTCTGTGTCCCCAGAACACGGTCTTTGATTGTTGGTATTTTGTTAAGATAAAAAACATTTTCTGGGGGCAAGCGGGGATAGATTTCTGTTGCATTCAAAAGCATCGAGTCATTACACCACATCGTTATCACTTCAATCCGGAGCATGTCCTGCAACTATCAGATTAGCATCTATGCCATTGGGTGCCATGGTTTACAATTAGTAATGGAAAAAGGGGGCCCAAGTGAAAACAAAGACTTCAAGTGGGTTTAGAAACGGGGTAATGTACATCCCCAAGCAAGAGGATGAAGGGATCGGGGGTAAGGTTGGAAGAATTATTTTATTGTCTTCACAAAACCCCCTTAAAAATGTCAAGGGACAGTCACAGGGAACTCCCCGAGGACACTGGCCATTTATACCACCTTCAAGAAGTAACGAGCACAGGTTGTGCATAAGAAACAAAATCATCAACTCTGCAGTCGCCAGGCACTGGATTGAAAAATCCCACAACATCACCCACATAAGATTCCAAATAGTTGAGACTATTATTAAACACAATGCGCATGAAAACTTGGGTCTCAGATTAGAACAACGTGAAACTTACTGGATTGACAGCCTAGATGAAATGACACCAGGAGTAATCAATGAAGACATGAACTTCTTGTGTTACATTTGATGGGATAATGCCCAATACAGACTGAGCATTTACACTGCTGCCCACAAGATATTCAAACCTAAGCTGGCTCCCTTTCGGTACTTGAAGCTGCATAATTCTTTGTGACCTAATGCGATTTGGGATTTGCACTCTCTCCCTGTATTCCTTTCTGGACCTGGTTGCCGCACAATTATTTGTACCTCCACACAGTCTAGATGACAGTGTGAACTTATTAACTTAACACATTGAACATTAGAAAACTGCAGATGCCCTTTGTTTTTGCCTTTTCCTACCCCTCTTGATCAACACACATTTGGTTATTTCCAATACCCATACTATGGCCACTGGGGCCGTAAACACACACACACATCCAAGCTTGCACCTTAACATATATTCAGGTCGTGAATAATACCATGCTCAACGGGGCGTCCGGTGCGATTCCTATGTACAAGGCACTGCAGATTCACCATGTTTTGCCAACCAAAAAAGGGCTACCCCCATTCATCAATACCATTCATGTGGTTCTCCAACCACAAGATAGCCGGCATTCCGTGCGTCCATTTCCATGGAAGTACAGGACTCGGGGCGAATGCCGGCGGGTGTCCCAGGACGTGACTCGTGGCATCACCTAGCGACGCCGGCCAGCACATTCATTTAGACTGCCTTGCTTAGCGTATCGCTTGCTCCGCAGCAAACTGCACGCCACAACGCTACCCGCTTCCAGGCAACAAGTTGGTGACACTTTCAGCTTCTTCCCGACACTTTTTTTTATTTACCTACCTACGGCCTGATAAACGTTACCTTTAAGATACAAGACTGTTTCCAAATGGCAAACGCACCGCTATGAAGTTCCAGGCACTTTTTTCCTTGTCAGATCAGCCCAGCATTTATCTTTAACTGCACCAAACTCAATTTTGATTCCCCCCAACTAAGCTACATTATTTTCATTATTTCTGACACAGATTTCAGGAAGCTATGTCACTTTGTGATATAGTTTATTATTTGCAGTGGGAACACTTTCCCACATATTTCGGGACATGCCCCGATTTTGATTTCTGTTTTTTGTCCTCCTCCATTTCCTGTTCGGTCTGCGGACAGAACACCACAACTGATATGTACTCACATATATTCACATCAATGCGCCTTTATTTAATGTTGTGGAAATCACTACTTGTGTTGACCATTCACTACTTGTGTTGACTAGTGATCACGCGTGTTTTGTGGTATGATGCGAATGACATGTGAACTGAATTTAAGATATGTGGTGTTTAGCCCAGATGACAGAATCCCTTCCGAAATGCATTGGCTCACAGTGCCACGATAACCGTCTGGAAACTCACGCTGCTTTTTGAAAGGATTAAAACATTCGGAACTGTTTTACACGAAATTGATTGAAAGCCGTTTTGTTAACTCTTTTGTTTAAAAATATAAACAGTCAAGAGAAGACATTTGTGTAGCTCTACTATAAGAGTACACTGTGAGCAAACCAGGAATTAGGAAGTCTTCCTAGGTCACTTTTTTGGAATATTTTAAAAACTAACCATACCTCCCTGCCCCCTCGGCGTTTCCCGGGTCTGTAGCCGACATGCATGGGGGGTCTGCTATAGCCTTGTATGTTATATTGTGTCTTAACTACCTATTTTTGAAAAATTGCAAAATCAGCACTCTAGCGGACACCTACACTGATCTGATAGTGTAGGGCTTATGGCTGGAGTTGGTCAAATGTCACTGTCGCCAGTGCACCCCAGACTGCAAAGCCAACCTTGGGCCAGGATTTCAGCCCACCAACTGTTATGGGGTTGGAGCCAACCCCTAACATACAAACACACCTTCACAAATATACGCACCAAGCCCCACTTCCAGTATGTAAAATGTGCCCCTGGACATTACTATAATATTCTGTCAATGAGGGGAGTGCTTTCAAAGCAGACATCCCATGCACTTTACATTTACATATGCAACGAGCTCGTGTTCATGCACTTTATTCCCAACACATGGACAAGCATCCCATTATTATTACACAAAGCACTTGTCTTCGAGGGAGGCTTTGATTTGAAAATAGAAATGTTAAATGCATTGTACACTTTAAGACCATATATATATAATAGCTAGTGCAGTAGATATCTAGGTTGGTGGCACAAGCTTAGTATTATGGACTTCCATCTGTCTGATAGTTTCAAATCATTCGTTAATTCATATAAAGGCACCAGGCACTTTCAATAATAGGCAGCCAGCAGTGGAACAGATTGATTTTTCCATTCTCTCCCATCTTGTTGCCTCCAAACCTATTTTTTCTGTAATCAACTTTTGGAGATGCACTATGGACTTTGTTAGTTGTAGCTGCTATATACCGTCTATGCCAGGAGCGCAACCATTATAAGTGCCTTCTCTAATAAAATATATAATATATATTGCAGCAGTCACAATATTAGCACCGAGGGTGCAGATCCTGGTAAAAATCACTACTACATTGGCACAAAATAGATATCGTCGGAAAAGGAACAAAGCTGATAGACTGCTTATTTTCAATAAAACTGTAGCTGCTATTGTTAACCTACATGGACCCGTCTACTCCATTTTGCCATTTGAAAAGGTTTGCAACCTAAGGTGATGACCTATGCACTCTACCGATTGAAGCTGCTAATTTCGCACATTGTGATTTGGAAAGGTCCTTGCAACCTTTTAGCGATGCATTTTGGACTTTACTAGTCAAAGTGGCCAATGCAACGCTACATGCATAATTTGCACATTGCTATTTAGAAAAGGTCTTACAAACTTTTGCGGATGCACTATGCACTTTATGATGCAAAGTTGCTAAAGTAACTTTATATGCACAAAATGTTCCTTGCATATTGTTATTTGCAAAGATCTTGTTTATGGCACTATGCACCTTACCAGCATGTGTAATGCAGCAGTAGAAACTGTAGAAATGCATTAACACTTTTCCATTACTCAGAGTCAACACCGTTTCTGTCTCAAAATGGCCGAGCAGATGTCTTCTCATAGCTGCATACTGCTTTTGTAGAAAATAGAGAAAGCACCACAAAACACATAAAAAACAGAGTTTTTGTAATGTTTTTAAACATGATCCTTGACCTGATTAAACTGTATGTGTACAAGTAGCCAAAAGGCTATGAAACAGGTTATACCGTCTTTCTATCCAGGTCTACGTGATGAAACAAACTGAAATTGGCTTTTCAACTTTCTTGGTCGGCAGTTTTTATTACAATACAAGCTATATATATATATATATATATATATATATATATATATATATATATATATATATATATATATATATATAAAAAAATGTGTACCTGTGGAAGCCATTCATTATGAATTGGGGCTCACCTACATTGTAAATGTGATTATATGGAGAAAGATGATGTTGTTTAGGAAACTAATAACTTCTCCTAAGGACACTTTGTATGATCTTTTGGGTCGAGGTTTTCGATTTGATACAACGGCATCTGATTATTTGTCAAAATTGAAAATGGATCGCGTAGAATATTTGAACCATCTTGGCATCTCCTTAGATCTTCTTATATTTAACCCCCACAAAGTGAAAAAGAGATTTGAATGGTGGGATTGGAGTGTCACTGTCAAAAATGTAACTGCAACAGTCTTATACAAACATCTTGTGTGTGATTTTAAAAAACTGGGCACAATTGAATCCTACTTATTTCTGTTCCCTGATAAGGGCGCGCGACAGAAATATATGCCCTTCAAATTTAATGTCCTTCCAACTCGTGAAATCTTACATATACGACATGTGGGGGATGAGTTTCCACTGATTTGTAGATTTTGTAATTATCCGGATTCAATTGAAAATCTTTAACATCTAAATGGTGGACTGCGTCACTCTTAGGAATGCAAGAACACAGTATTTTGGGAAATTTGTTAACGATACAGGGGTCATCAACTTAGACTTTGGTGGAAAATGCTTCATGGGAAAAGTAAATCATTACAGCGTGCGGTAGTTAGGTTCTTGGAAAACACATGTAAACTGTATACTGAGTAATGAATATGAGATAAGTCAATAAGCATGTTAAATTGTATGTTCACTGTATATTGTGTTTAATTGCCTTCTGGTTCTTGTCTGTGTTTGTTTAGATTTGGGAACTATGTATAAGTTATTCATCTAATTTATTTAATGATGATTTTTTTTTAATCTGGTTTTCTTTTTGAATTAGGTTTTTATCTTCTGTAAAGGTTATGTTTATAACCATAAACAACACACACACACACACACATTCCCTTGGAAGGAACATTTACCACAAAGATTTCAAAACAAGTTCTTTCATAATTTCAATTATTTTTCTGTGAGAACAAGGAAGAGGAAGGGAAGATTTCAGAGTCATGTGTAAATACAGATCCGCACACATCACAAGAATGGGAATTATGCCACAGAGAAAAAAACAGTTAAAGTTAAACGAGACCCATACAAGGAAGAAACGGAAATGTATCAAAGAGAAATTATTTGTAATATAAAACTATAAATATTTCAAATCAAGTAGGATTTATGGAAAGGGTCGAAACAACATGATTCAAGATTGCCAGCCCCATTTTATATTGTGGGGGCAAAGGATCAAGTTTAAATAAATGAAGAGAAGATATGACCAAGCTAAATCCAAAAGCCTGGATCACATGATTCACGAAAGGTAAAGTGAATTTAGGATAAGGGGAATGGTATGGGTAGCACAAAACACACAGCACCACGAGGAGACACAA
This sequence comes from Ambystoma mexicanum, assembly GCF_040938575.1. Taxonomy (NCBI): domain Eukaryota; kingdom Metazoa; phylum Chordata; class Amphibia; order Caudata; family Ambystomatidae; genus Ambystoma; species Ambystoma mexicanum. The sequence continues at coordinate 1,237,427,555 of NC_090922.1, forward strand.
TCTGTATTAGACTGCCATGGTTCCAAGAGATAGGTGTTGTGGTAATCCAGGAAACAGTCAAAAGAGCTCATCCTTAATGAAGGCTGGAGCATTAACAGCTGCCAGTACACTGACATCACAAAACATTGCCATACGTACACCTTTGGCTTGCTGGAATTCTCTCGGGCTCTACATATTCCACAATTTGATCATGGGGGAGCACAACATAAAGGCCCAGGTGAACAAAGTTAATTGCTACTCGTCAATAAAATCGGTTGCATGCTGTGGCCATCAAAGTGATGCCAGATATCAACCGGTTTCCTGGATATCGAGCTCTGCGAGGCTCCTTGGCGTTGTGTTGAATTTTCATGTTGGAATATTAAATTAAGTGACACTCCTGGTAGTTAGTTACTGCCATGAAAACACTTGCCTTGGTTTTCCAAAAACAATGGCTCAAATACCTTCAGCTGGGGGAAGGAAACTTGGGTAGATGCATTTGTGAGATGCATTTCATTGCTACAGCAAAAATAAACTATCAATAGTACTTTTAATCATCTAAAAATTGTAACCAAATGTTTAACGATTTTTCTTGGTGCAATAGCCTTTAATTGAGAGGGTTAAAAAGACTGACACACTGAATAAAACACTGTTGCAAGATATGCCATGTCATCTATTTTGTTTGAGCGAGTGCCAGATAGGATTTGCAGATTGCGTCGGGTGCAATGGTTGTAGCTTTGAAAAGGTCAATCGCCCTGGTTTGTAAATGCCAGTTCCCCACACCACACCGCATGACATTTCCTACTCGCAAATAGATATTTATCACTAGCCAATGACTAGTGAATACACATTGTGATGACAGGCATAGAACATTACAGTACATCCGTTCTAAAAGTAGGGAGACTTTAGTGCGAAAAACACGAGAGCATATATTTGCATACATTTTAGGTTATATTACAGGTTGGTGATGGGGGGGGGGTTCGCTCAGGGGCAGGCGTTTGTCTTAGATGCAAGACAATGCAGCGCAATACAGGTTCGAATCCTGATCCCACGCTTAGAAACCACTTCTTGGTATTAAGCGCACTATAAAAGTAAAGGCTGGTGTGGCAACGCGTGGAACTTTGGGTTGTAATGGCGTTTTTAATAGATTTGCAGGAGTAGTCGGGTGCGAGTGCCTACACGCATGCAAACACTGCACATCCTGTGAGCTGAATTAAGTGAACGCAGGAGAACAGAAGACTGAAGTATTTTAATTATCAATTTGGTAGAAGAGAAGAACTTTGCCTTCACAATAATCATTGAAAGACAATGGAGAGATGGCTACATACCCAACGGCGAATGTGGTCACGCTTGCTAGCATTAGGGGGGCACGGACAAGGCAGGGCACAGATATATACCCATTTTGTTACAGAATAGTGACCTTGCTGGACAAGGAGGATTGTAGCAACTAGAGTGTTAATCAACCCGGAACTCTAAAACAGAGGACAGCAAAATACATGGTGTCTAGGGTGGGGGTATAGGGGACAAGCAACTGGGTCCAGCTTAACAGACCTAGAAGACATGTAACAGCATGGGTCCCAAATGCACCTCAGTTGGATGATCTGACCCACACTTCACTCATTTGGAGTCTAAATATTAACTTTTTTTGAACTGCAGCCCTTCCAGTAAAATGAACCAGCATTTTCATAACAGAAGATCCTCCTTACACCATGCATCACATGAGCACATCATGCGGCCATGTGCCGCATTCCCCCAGACAACCCGTACATACCGACCCATGCAACCCTTTACTTTCTTGTAGATCCCAGATCACCTCGTTGCCAAAGTCTCTCTTCAAGAGGGGGGGTCTCCTTTTGAGGGCCCAGACATAATTTTACTCTTGTTCTTTGTAAATAAATTGCCATTATGGTGATTTAATAAGTGGAATCTAAACTTTACTGAGAGTGGTTATAAGAACCACCCAGGAACCAAAACAAAAGGCTAAAGAATCACCAATGAGCACAAGCGACAGTGCCTCAGGACAAACCACTAACTTTTCTGTCTCCACAAGCCCATCCCTTTCTCTGCACTCTATATTGGTAACTCACGCATTGGTCATAAGCTCCACCTCTGATCCAAACCAAAAATGCCTTAAAGTATTAAAATGTTACCGTTCACAAGTTGAAAGAGAAGTTTCTGTCCGTATATGCCCAATGCATAGGTTGTCTTGCTCAGGCGTCTTGCAGAACATTAGGCGGCAAACAGAATTCAGTTAAGAGTCTGTGAGGACGATAGAGTTCACTTGGGCCACATTAGTTCATCTCACAGGCACGCAGAAGACGTTCACAGGGTCCTTCTAGTGTCAGGAATGAAGTGGGCAAGTTCAGACGATTGTCATTTCTACCGTCTGCCCACATCATGTCCCTTCCATGCGTCGGATTGCAGGCTATGCACGCCTGTCAGCATGTATAAGCACCTTACAAATGCACAATAAATAAAACATGTGTCTACTCACACGGGCATCGCTAGACCATGCATTGATAGAAAAGACAGTGGTATGTGTGGCATCTGTGTCCCCTAGTACTGGTCATGCTAGCTCTAGCACTACCTCTGCTCTCACAGTGCGAGGACCACCCCTGGACTTGTGGCTGACAGGGTGGCACCAGCATGGAGGACCATCTTGTGCGAGTACCGTCTCGAGCACTTTATTTCCTCGTTTAAGACTTCTGGAAACCGGTCCTCTGCACATTTAGGAATGACGTATAATACAGGACCCTCTTTATTGGGCGTCTATGGCAAAGTTACATGTGGAAAAAAATCGTTATTGAAGTCCTCGGACAGAGGGGTCCAGCACCCTTGTGAATTAGGCTGGACCCCTCTGTCCGAGGACTTCAATAACGATTTTTTTCCACATGTAACTTTGCCATAGACGCCCTGTTCTTGAATTTGAGAAAGGCTTGGAAAACGTTTGCTTGGAAAATGTTTATCTGAGAATCTCCTAAACCGCCAGTCTCGAATATCTCGTGAACTGGGGCTTAATGGATTGCTTTACTTTACATCTACTTCCCTTTACGTCATGACGTTTCTCCAATTTCCACCAAATAATTTGCAATGAAGAAGGGTTTAGTACCTTCTAGAATTGAATGAAAAAAAAACCAACCTCCCTGAAATGAAACACCCATAATGGAGATTTATCATGGCCAAGAAACCCCGAGTAAACACACTAGCCGCTGAGGAAACGGCGCCCGGGAAGGGAGTGCTTCCTGAAGAGGTCATTTCATACATATGTGGCCATGAATGGTGTGGATTAGTAGCCAGGTGCCTTCATTGAGTGTGCCACGGATGTACAAACACCTAGAGGTTGTGCAAGCGGTACGAAAGGCCACAGAATCTCGCTTAGACATACAATTCCCCAGGCCAGCCGCGAAGAGTGCCCCATCCGAAGTCACTGCCAGCCCAGACAGTAATGAATTGCAGTCACACACATCGCCTCCCCGTCATATCCTGTGGTCTTCTGCAGAATACTCGCACACGCCCTCCCAGCAGAGAATGCAACCTTCAGTGAGGGGGAGAGGGGACGTGCATGTGTGCTCACACAGTAAAAGGAACCTTTCCGATGGGTCTCTTGTGAGAGCCAACATATCCTCTGCTGGCGCCTGGACATACGATACGGAGCATCATCAGAGGCGCTAGAATACCGCAAGATTGTCCGAGCTGACCTTTGTGCCCCCCGCTGCCGTTTCCAACAGCTGTGCACTACCCAGGCCTCTGCCCAGCTCAGATCAGGGACATGCTTTTCAAAATGTGTTGGCGCCTTATAACTAGGAGTCCATCCATCCATCCATCCATCCATCCATCCATCCATCCATCCATCCATCCATCCATCCATATATATATATATACGGGTCCAAGATGGGCTTTGCAGTCCACTTCCTGTTTCCAAAGAGCCTTGTCCACATGGTCCCTTCGGCTTCCCGTGCCTCGCACTTTACTCCCCCCAGCATCACCTGCTCCAGGTACATGGCCTTTGAGTGCTACCACCTTGACTGACACTCCAAGGTGTGCGATCAATGAATTCCGTCAACACCGAATATAAAAACACCCAGACACTGTTCAGGATGTGCTGTGTGCTACATAAATGCAGTGGATCGCTACCCCCTTTTGGTTGTTATACAGGCTGTCACAGATGGTTCAAGCTGTCTCAGAGGCCGTCCAACTGCATGGCGTGTGCGGTAAATATAATACTAGGCGCCTGGTACCCTCCCCAATCCCATGACAAGGTAAAAAGAATGAAAAGAAAAATATTGAAAAAAAGATAGATAGTCTTAACTAAGAGAAACAAGGAATAAAAAAGAAAACAACATTGTTTTCCAACCATTACTAACTCCTAAAGCATTAGAGCGCTCTGAAACACTTTTGTACGAGCGCGATAGAAATAAAATATCAATACAACCCAAATATTCTCTTTAGGGGAGTACAAAAAATAGAGGAGAAAATCTGCCTTCAATACCTCTGGCACAAACATCCTGAGGCACCACTCGTGGAAGAGTCAGCAATGGTGAAGTCTGAAGCCTGCAGCCATGAGGTCAGTCAAATCTCAGTGGAAGCACCAGTTCACTGAGCCACAGACCCAGAGAGCCAAACGAGTCTCAGGTGATAGAAGGGGAGTCCATTCCATGTTCCCTCTTGCCTCACACTGCCAGCTCGCCTTCACGCACAGAAACATTTTGTGCACGGTAGGTGGCTTAAATTAAGAACCTTGCCAAGGGTAGACCCATACCCTACCCTTTGAGCTGTTAGACTCCCATTTGTGGATGCCGGGAGTAGAGTAGTGGCGTGAAGTCCATACTGCTTGGCTACGTACTTGCTGGAGTGCGGCAATGGAGGAATCTCATACCCGCCTCAGGCCTAATATTTCTGGACCAATTGGTGGTCCGTGGGACCAGAGCGCTGGAGCCCACCAGGACAAGTGGGTGGAGGGCGAATAGGTCGACCATGCAGGCCCAGCCATGCAGCCCTCTTTGTAAAAAAGGAGAGTGGGAGAGGCTGGGCCATATTACTGAAAGTTATACCAGGATTCGAGCTGCTTCTTACTGCAGCCGATCCCTCCGTTGAGTGTCCGACAACATCAGAGGGCTTCCAGCACAGCTCCTTGCCATTGATCACCGTGTTCTGCTGCCATGCAGGTGGGGAAACATCCATTTGCCAGACACGTTCCGCAGGGTGTCTAATGCCTTTGTTCATGGCATATCTGCTTTGCCGGCCATCTTATCCACCCTCCCCTTCAGGGCTTTCTCTGCAGTACCCCTATTCAGAGGAGAGGGTCATACTTATCGACATAAAGGTCTGCCGAGACAGACACAACAGGAAGTGAAGCGGGCGGATCATCCTTATATAACCTGCCTCAAAGAAGAAAGGAGCTGCTGGAGGGGACTTGGTATGCCAGAGGTCTGGGGATTGCCATAAGCTTACCCGTTCAGCTCCCAAGGGCCCAACAACCCTTTCCCCAGAATAAAAGGAGGACTCAGCCAAGGGCAAGTTGGAATGGTCGTTTATTGCAAAAACCGACAGGGATCATGCATCACAATTCTCAAGAAGTTCCATTTCCACAAGACGCGCCTCCCCATTTTGATACCAGATTGCATCATCACCTGGGCCTTTCCCAAAAACCTATCGCTTACGTCTATTGGATGCTCTGAGTGGTAGACCCTATAGAGGGTCAGTATACGTCTAATTCTACTGGACCTTCCATGACAGGTGGCCGACCTGCCCCGTCCCCAAGAAACTGTTACATTGTAACAGGGTCGCAGACTTACCATTGGCCCTTGCCCTGTCATCCACCCCTGGATTTCTTTCACCCGATTGTCTGGAGCAAGTCTCTTGAAGGTGATGTGAAATGACTATGTGTACCCAATGTATCTGCAAGAAAAACCACCAAAATTTGTTTCACTTCTTGTCTGGGTTGCTGAGAACGGTTCGTCTTCCCACAGTGGGTGAATACCCATTGTCTAATTGGGCCACAGCATGTGGTTGTGGACCACAGAATCGGGCTCTGCAGGTCTTCAATTAAGAGGATTTATTCTGTCTTTCTGCAAATGGCCTCTTGTCATTTGAAGCTTGGAATGTGCTGGTTTATCTCTGACCTTAGCTGTGAGCTCGGCCTTCCCACTTTGTGCAGCCCGAGTCTGCTCCCTACGTCTGGTGTCCTATGGCTTGAGGCCGTCTGTTATTTTCATTATACTTATGATTCTACACACTTATATTGTGCTATGTTTCCTATAGGTTAGTCGTACGTGGTCCTACCAGGCTCCTTTTATACACTCCTCTAGTCCCATACGGTTAATTGTCATAAGCATCTGCAAGCTTGCTCTGGAACTCTTTGTTGCTTAGCGTTGCTGCATTGGGCTACTGAGGAAAATAGTGAAAGCTTTGACAGTATGTATATGTATCTGTCCTTTATCTACAGAACTGTCAGCACGTTCTTCGTCTACGCAAGTGTGTGTTTGTGTAAGCGGTGAATGGCTGCAAGTGTTCTTCATGGCTAACGCAGCTATGTCGTGGTGTCACCAAGGACGTCAGCACCATGGTTTCTCAGCATTTTAGTCAATGCTGTCCATTATGGTGTTTGAATCCATGATCAATGTTGAGTCAACTGTATCCATAAAGACATTTACTGGATAAGTTTGGAATGGCTGAGAGAATACCTCTTTGCATATGTGTCAGTCAGCGGTGGACATGGGGGTTGTCATAATAATGAGTGACTTTGGGCGTTCTTGACTCTTCGGGCCGTCATGTTCATAGGGTTAAGGAGGGGACATTCCTGGGACCCTCTCTTCCGAGCTATAAAAATCAACACATTTAAAGATGTTGCTTGTTGTTCTGTACTGGGGCTGACACCCCTTACTTGTCTAGGACTGGGATGAGGAAAATAGGACAATTGGACAATACCGTACTATAGATTTTAGATGAGGAATGCTTATGTTGCAAGTTTGTCTTCAGCCTTCAATAGCCTCGATCATTCCCCACTAATCCAGCGCATGAGGGAAGTGGCAAGGGTCTTGTGTAGTGCATCCAACTGGATAACATCAGTCCTAGGCAATAGATTATCAAGGGTTGAACCTGGAACATTACGTTCCAACCAGAAATAGTGGGCTGTGTTGTCCCACGAGGATTTTGTATTCACCCTCTTTTTAATATTTATATTAATCTCTTGTTATATGATCTTAATGCAGTCTTACAGAATTACGCAGATACCACATAAAAGATTGTTTAGAACAGAACTATGAAGAAAATTGTTTCCCGTATATTCAAGATTTTGATCAACTTGAAAAACGGATGAAAGATACTTCGATACAAGGGGTGAAAAGAGATGAGATTTTGATGGTTTCACCTTTTCATTCTATACCTAAAGTCTTATCATACTCCAACATTATTTTACCAGACACCCCTATTTCAGAATATATTTCAGAATAACAATAAACTAAAGAAGCTGCTTGTCACTTTCAATGCAATATTATACATGAAATTGCAGGTTAATAACAGATCTAGCTTTGCAAATTATCACCTTAGGTTACCAAGACAATTGAAACCCATTATCCAAAGCCCACAGTGCCCTACCTAGGCCATTATTGGAGCAAAGCTCGATTACTGCAACATTCTTTTTGTAAGCATTATACAAGAATAGTGACACAAATGCTCAGACTGAAAATCTCCACAATGTTGAGGAAGCTGCAGTTGCTTTCTATCCACGAGACTCCCCCATGAGCAAGGACTCTTGAGGCAGTTGTCATTCCACGTCATCAACGAGGTATGGCATTTTTTTGCATTGGGTGCTAGACAATGTAATTTGCTTCCATTGCATAGAGGATCTCCACCCAAGCCTTGCGGCAAGTGTCGTACCAGCCCCTTTTACGCATTAACATCTTGCAATACGACAGCTTATGCGTATCATTTAAGAACTAGTTGACAGAAGAGGGCTGTGCAAAGTTCAGGTTACTTGACAGAAACTAGAATGCTTCTTTCAATTTTTGTCTACACGGATGAAATTCCAGGCCGCGGAGAAGCCTCTGGAACTGACATTTTTCTCTGAAGCATTTCGGAAAGAAATGGTGCGTGATATAAGGACTGGTTTCACTTTATTTTATTTATTACATTTGTATAGCGCACAGCAACCCTTGGGCATTGAGACGTTGTTACTTGAAGGGAGCTTAGTTACAGGGGGAGGGCACACGGGGAGCCTTAGTTATACATTGAACAAATATAGAGCAACTATATATTAGGATACATATAATATACATTTAAGCATGGCACATTGATGTGATTTAACATGTTTGGCTGGAGATCATGGCGTACTTCAGGTGAAGAGCACAGTTTTCATGGCTTTGAGAAATGTCATGAGGGATGCCTCGCCTCGGAGGGTAGGAGGTAGGGCATTCCAATGTGAGGGTGCGAGGTAGGGGAAGCTAGAGCCACCTGCTCTAGTTCTTCTTACCATAGGCACACAGAGCATGTTGGCGTAGGGTGTTCTAGTTGGCCTTGTGGAGGGGTGGATCCTTTGTGAGTGGTATTTAGGTGTGGAGAGCTGGATGCACTTGTGGGTCAGTGTCAAGTATTTGAATAAGACCTCCTCTTTTATTGGGAGCCAGCGGGCTGCTTTCCTGGCGGCAGTAATGTGCTCTCTTTCAGAGATGCCTTGAGCAGCGCAGAGTGTGTTGTTTTGGATGACTTGTAGTCTATCCAGGTTTTTGATGGAGGTTCCCAAGAAGAGACCATTGCAGTAGTTTAACCTTGAGCCAGTGATGGCTCTGGCTATGTTTGTGCAGTTCTCTTTGGAGAGAAATGGTCTAGTTGCGTTAATTAGTTTGGCATGGTAGGCTGCCGAGGAGGCGATAGCACCGACTTGTTTGTTCATGGACAGGTTGGAGTCCAAATAAACTCCAAGGGTTTTGACTGAGTCCGATACTGGGATTTTAATGGCGTCGATAGTGAAGTGGCTGAACTGTGTGTCAAGGAAACCTACCAGGAGGTGTTCCGCTTTGTCAAAGTTGAGGCATAGTCCGTTTGCTGCCATCCAGGCCTGGATGGTGTTGTAGATGATGTTAAGCATAGTGGAGTCTGTGTCATAGTTGCCAGTGAGGGTGAGGAGGATCTGGGTATCGACTGCGTAGTTTGTTTAGGAGATACCCATAGAGTCCAGGATGAGAAAGAGTGGGTGAGTAAAGATGTTGTAGAGAATGGTAGAGAGGCAGGAGCCTTGTGGAACTCCACATAGCATGAAGGTGGGTGAGGCAGAGGCCATGTCAGAAAATACTTGCATGGTTCTGTCTTGTAGGAAGGAGGTGATCCAGGTCGTGGCCTCTGGGGGAGAATCTGGCTGTGGTGGAAAGATGGTGGCATAGGACGTCGTGGTCTACGAGGTCAAATGCTGTGGAGAGGTCGAGGAGTAAGAGTAGAGCTGGTTTGCCCAGGTCTATGGCATCGTCCATCTGGTTTTTTCTGTCCCGTGCCTAGTGCGAAAACCAGACTGACGTACCCCTAGGAGCTTGTTTTCTTCAATGAAGTGCTGTACCTGCAGGTAGGTTGCTTTGTCCAGTATCTTGAGCATGAAGGGGACGGTGGTGATGGGCCTGTAGTTATTGGGGGAGGTAGAGTCAAGTGTGGTTTTTTAAAAAAGGGGGCAGACCCAGGCTTCCTTGAGGCAGGAAGGGAATTTCCCAGTGGCAAATGAGGCGTTGACGAAAGTGGTCAGGAATGGTGCAAGGGTTTTGGCACAGTCTTTATTAATAGAAGCAGGGCAGGAGTCACCCTTGCAGTTGGACGGTTTTAGGGTCCTCATGAGGTTGATCATGTCTTGTTCCTGTATGGCTTTTAATGAGAAGAGCGGGGAGGAGTCCAGGGAGGAGGAATGGGTAAGAGTGGTGGTGGGGAGCAGGTGATTAGTGGACAGAATTTTGGTTTGGAGTGTGCTAAGTTTGTTGCGCATGGCTGTCTGAATTTTGGCACACCATACCTTATCTTTGGTGAAGTTAAGGGGGGGTGGGCATTGGGCTCTCTAATTCTCTGAAGTTTGAGGCGATTTCTTTAGTATTGGAGTTGGCATCAGAGATTCTGGATTCGAAAGATTTAGCTTTGGCAAGGATGATTGCCTTCATGCACTCTTTTGAGGAGGCTTTGAAGTCGAGTTTGACTTTATCCGAGTGGGAGGTTTGCCATCGTGTGAGGGCTGTCCGTTTTTCAGTGCAGAGTATGAGGAGGTCCGGGGTGAACCAAGCATTGGACTTTGTTCAGCTTCTGCTATATTTTGTGTCTAGATGCACATGGAGCAAACCAGCATTATGCATGTTTATTTTCCTAGCATTATAGGATATCATTAATAAGATGGAAAATGGAGTTACAATTGGTAATTATCTTTTGTAACAAATTATGGATGTTTTCCATTGAAAGCAAGTCGGTATTGCATAATATGTATTGAGTTCCTGTGCATTTGTCATCAAGATGCATCTACATGGTGCGTTTGTACACAAATAAATTGTTTGAAACCAGACATCTTTGCTGCACAACTGTTTTTTTCTAATGGGTCCATCATTTTTACTATTATAATTTAATTTACACTCCAATCATAAAAACAGTGTGTATTCCCACCTCAAAACCTTATCTGGGGCACCGATGAGCTTTACAAGGTCCAGTTAACCATAACTTGTCGTCAATGGGGTAAATTACTATAAATGGTAATTGTCAGCAGTGTCCTTGCTCAAGGGTGAGTGAGGGGTCAACTCTTCAAGACTACAATTAAAAAACATTCAAAAGCAGACTCTCCAGGCAGTGCAAGCCCTGTTCAAAATCAAACAAAAAGTAAATAGTTACATTTGTAATTGAAATAGAAACTCAGCTAAACCTGGCAGATTAGTGATAATCCTGACATGTGTTTACATTTTAATATAGCGCTTCATATTTATTTATAATTCACATTTGTAAAGCGCACAGCAGCTTGTAGGCATTGTGGCGCTGTTTCGAGACAATAAGCATGTAGTACAGTCTTAACACACAAGAAGAACATTCTTAGTGACAATAAGCTAAAAGCAGGTACAGAAATAACTCAGGGGGGAATGGGGAAAGAAGTAAGTTGATTAGAGGGGAGGGAGTTAGTTGAATAGGGTGATTTTTGGGACTTTCCTGAATGCTACGAGGGAGGCTTCAGCTCAAAGTGAGTTGGGTAGGGCGTTCCATAGTTTCGGTGCTATGTAACGGAAACCAGTACCCCTCCTTTGGCCCTTTTAATAGAAGGGATGCACAGGTGGTTAGCATAGCTAGTTCTTTTTGGGCGGGAGGATGTGTCTCTTGTAATGGATTTAGATAGATACGGCGGAGCATCTAGTGTTAGGCACTAGTGAGTAAGGGTGAGGGTCTTGAATGTAATACGATCCTTCACAGAGCCAGTGGGCTTCTCGCCTAGCTCTAGTAACGTGTTCCCTTTTTGGTATATTTAAGGCTGCTCTGAGGGCGTTATTCTGTATGACTTGGAGTCGGTTTAGATTTTTTGTAGAGGTACCTGCCAAGAGGACGTTACAATATGCCTCCAATGGTGACTCTAGCTATAGAAAGACGATTTTGCTTAGAGAGGAAAGGTTTAACTGCGTTAATGAGCTTTGTGGTATGGGTAGAAGCAGAGGCATTGGCGCTAACCTGTCATGTCATGGATAGGGTGGAGTCTAGGTAGACACCGAGTGTCTTTACTGATGAGGAGACCGGGATGAGCGTGTTATCAATGGTGAAGTTGCAATATTTTTGATCTAGTTTGGCAAATGTTTCTTTGGGGCCCATAATGATGATCTCTTTTTATCTCCATTGAGACATAGCCCATTTGTCGCCATCCAGGCTTGATTTGGGTACTATAAATCATATCGAGGGCTGCAGCGTCTTGGTCATCGGAACCTGAGAGGGGCAAGAGAACCTGTGTATCATCAGCATAGTTTGTGTACGCTAAGCCGAAGGAGTCCAATTTGTCAAAGAGTGGTTTAGTAAACAGATTGTAAAGGATGAGAGCTGTGCATGAGCCCTGAGGGACTCCACAGTGTAGTGGGAGCCGCATTTGCGTGGTTGAAGACCTTCATAGCTCTTCCGTTTAAGAATGAGGTGATCTATGAGGAGGCTTCATTAGAGAATGGTGCTGCGTGAGTGAGATGGGAAGTGAGGATCTTGTGGACCACAAGATCAAAGGCAGTCAAGAGATCCAGACGTATTAGGCGGGCCAGCTTGCCTTTGTCCATAATTGCTGTTATTTGATTTTTAAGATCTAGGAGGGCAGTTTCTGTGCCATGTCCTTTGCAGAACCCCGATTGCCTCTTGCCGAGGATGGTGTTAGTTTCGATGAATAGTTGAATTTGGTTGTGAGCTGCTTTGTCCAGGATTTTTAAGAGGAACGGACAGTGGTGATGGGTCGGTAGTTAGTTATTGGGCAAGGACGGCTCCAGGGACGTTTTCTTTTTTTAATAGAGGGTGTACCCAGGCTTCTTTAAGGCTGGCAGGGACAGATCCTGTAGCGAATGAGGCATTAATGAATGCCATTAGGAGAGATGCGAGTGAGATGGCGCATTCCTTAACAATGCTGGGAGGGCAAAGGTCTCCTTTGCACATGGATGGTTTAAGATGTTTGAGGAGGTCAAGGACTTCAGTAACATCATGGAAAGAGAAGTTAGTGGAAGAGCTGGTTAGTGGAACTGTGGGATGGGTGGTAGGGCTGGTCATGGGCAGGTCTCTGAATTGCGCTTGAATTTTGTTTTGGAGCAGTTCTATTTTATTAATCAAGGCTGCTTGTATGCTGGAGCACCATTCTTCATCTTTAACAATCTCATTGGGGCTGGTGGAAGGGGAAATGAGGTCTCGAAAAATGGAGAACATTTCCTTGGGTTGAGAGTTGGCCTTGGAGATGCGTAAAGAAACTTGGCATGAGTGACCGCTTTTTTATACTGTGTGGATATCCGTTTGAAATAGTCTTTAGTAGATCCGCTCGGGTGGGCTTACCAGTTGGCAAGAGCACTGTGTTTGTTAGTGCGTAGAGCAAGTAGATCATCCGGGAACTAGGCGTTGACGTGCATAGATGTCTTCTCCTTTTTATTTTCTAAGGGTGCTATGAGCTCAATTGCTTTAGTAAGAGTGTCAGTGTAATTATTTGCAAGTGTAGCTGGGTCATTGGAGAACGGGGGCTTAAGCTCTGGGACTTCCAGAAGAGGAAGGAGGTTGTCCTTGCTAAGTTTTTTTGAGCTTCTCCCCTCATACATGATTCCACCAACGTACCTCAGTTGATTGATAGTTTACCGACCTCTGAAGAATGTTAGCCGTTAAGATAGCTCAGCAGGTTGAGCGGTCATTGCTGTGACCTGTGCATAATCTGAAGGTCGCAGGTTCGAATTCCGGCAAGGCCATCTTAGCCTTTCGCCCTTCCTATGTCGATAAAGGAACACCAACTTCAGTTGGGTGATATTTGTATGCTAATGTGTTCTATGTACAGCGCTTTGGAAAAAAGCACTATATAAACAAAACATTACCTCTGTCCAGCCAAAATTGGACCATGATATTAGGTATAGAATTTAGCATTGAGCCCTTACCTCTCTGCACTGTTTTATTATAACATTGGTATACAATTTTTTTGGAAATTAGACCGTTTAACAACAAAAGACAATTCTGCTATCGAACCTCAATACACACAACCCAATTAATGTTTGCTTTACCACATACCAAAGTGATCAAACGACCAGACCTTCAAGAAATAATGAAAGGATATTGAGTGACTTATCAACTTTTATTATATTAACATCCCCTTCTGCAACATGTTTAGGAAGTGAAACAGCAGTAGAATGGCTGGAAATTGATACAGAAATGTGTTTTTGTAAGGTTGAATTCCTTCAATTAGGGTTTACTGAATTCCTACTATGCAAAGCTTTTTCGAGTTGAGTTACCCTATGTATTTTGGCTATCAATTATATATTAGTTCGATCTTTGAGGATCTTGCACTACTGACGCATTAACCGTTTCTGTTCTATGTGGCTGGTTCGCTCACTGCTGTATCGGTGAGGCACATACTGGGTGTGTCCTCTGTGACAGGAATTCGGACTCCTGAGGCCACTGCTGTGGCAAGGCCCTTAATTTATCTCTTCGGTGTCGGGATGCTTGCACTGCTCCATCCCACGCAGTTTATTCTCTATGCAAGTGGAACTTAACAGATAAGCTGTGGGTCACAGCATTATAAGTGTTGTATTTTTGCATTGTTGAGACTCACAACGTTCCTGTTCTACGTGAGGAAAACATAATCTGAGGTCAATGGCAGCATGTACTCCTGCAGCCTATGTTGCAACCATTTTGTGTTAAGAGAGCTTCTACGGTGGAGACCCATTCCTAACCTGTTCTCCATGTGCAAAACTTCTCCTCTTGGTTTACCTTCCACTGATCCACTCCAGCCCTTCTACATCATGAAAGCTTGCATTGGGGTTGCCCGGATTCACCTTTTCTGTTTGTGTGGGGGAAGCCTGCACAGTTCCTACTCAAGCTGACCTGCTCTGTATGAGCAAAGCGTTAAAAGGTGTATACTGCCGTTGTACCCTTTCTTTACATCCAAGGGAAACTCAAGAGTGTGTGCTCATCTGTTCCATTTGTCAGAGGGTATTTGTGCCACTGCACCCTGTGCTTCATCTGTTAGTTGCGAGCAAAACCTGCTTTTATGTCATGATGCGGACAGCTGCCGCATGATAATGATCCCATACAAATTCAATTCTTTGCACTCATTGGCTGGGTGTCACATAATTTTTACTCTTGCAAAGGAGAAAACACATTTTTACTCCCATTAAATCCCAGTAAACTACTCCCTATCTGGAGCACTTCATCTATTTAGGATGAACTCTCCTCCCCCTACCTGCTCGAACATTGTATTTAGATATCTCAGGGGTGTTGGCACAATAACAAAATTACATTAATAAGCTCTACCTCAAGCTCCCACAACTCACCTGAACCGCAAACATACAGAATTCTACATGGTTTCATCGAAATTTCTTCAGGATTTTTAGTTTTTTCTTTTAATAGTGGGTCCCCCAACTCCACGTTTCTCCCGACACATCCCCAGGTCTACCCTTCTCGCCCCCATATCCTGCTAAACAGAAGTTTACCTTTTTCTACAACAGGGTAATTTCAGTGCAGTAAATTACGACAATGTAATTTCATTCAATGAAACAGCATACAATTTACAGTCAAAAAAGTGAATCAGGACTATGGGGTAGCCTTGGCTGGCCTTTGACAACCTCTGCTCTATTTAAGGCTATGGAAGAAACAACACCTCAACCCAAAATGTCAGTAGATGAATAGTTTACTTAAAGCACAGACAGAGCATTACAAAAAAGTTAAAATGTGTTAATTCAATCAAACTAAATAAGTGCAAACAAAATAAAATTACACCAACCATTGCATATAGTTCGACAACGGTGCTTTACAAGAAGGGCTTATTAGTATCCCATAAAATTTATAGGAAAAAAAAAAAAGAAAAAAAGATCTTTTCAGAAATATGTTGTAACAATTTTATCTGCCTCTTAACAAATCGGGATAAAGATCCAGGACAGATGCATAATTTCTACTTATTCATTAGTGATTTATATTTCGCCCATCGCAGCAAGCAGTCTCATGGCACAGAGGAGTTGGTTGGTCTTACGTGTGCATTCAGCAAGCTTGAAAAGAAGCTCTGGACGTGTAAGACCGTTTACTCAGTGGGGCGTACTGCAAGCGAGGGCCACAGACCGTTCGATCATTTTATATTGGCCCAACTGGAGCCCTTAGATAGGTTTTCATACTCCAGTGCTTCTTCACCGGGCGAGAAAAAATATTGCAGATTTCTGAAGCAGGGTACATGGCCACAAATGTTATCAGTACTCTAACCAACTGCTGAAGCAGCAAGTCACTGTTAACAATCCTAAGAGGGTTGCAGGATGTTAAATGTGCTTAATAAAAGCCCAAGGTAACAAAATGTGCAGGTATTGATAATGCTGGAAGCGAGAGAAGGTCCAGCCAAAGGATGAAAAAGGATGCGAGTCGCATCTCAATGAAGCAGTCGCTCTGGGTAAATTGTATTCCAGATTCTGAGAGACACTCATACAGGATGGTCGTAGAAGGTATTCAATAAAGTAATGCTGTCTCCAGATGGGCACACGTTATTTTCACTGTTCTTTAGAATTTGAGCTTAAAGTGTCTTTGTTCAAAGGCCCCACTGTCTACACGATTTTTGCCAAATTCTAACTGTAAGGAAGGCATGGCATCAACAGTAAGACATACTGAAATATGCCAATGCATTTCGGAAATCATTTCCTTCTTCAGGACAAGTCTAGTAATCAGAGTGGATATGTACAAACACATTAACATCATAATAAGCACATTTGTTGTGAAAAATAAAAGAAAATGTAACATACCGATCAGCAGTGTTTTCAATAGTTGGTGGATAGAAAAGACAAAATAAGAATACCCTAAAAGTGATATGAAATGTAAATCCATAGTAACATAAGGCAATAAAGTTTAGTTTTACCTTATTGGTGTGGCAGATGGTGTAGACCAAAGCGTACGTGCCCACAGAGAGATGGGCCAACACCAATGTCGTGGATAGCAGGGGTAAATATAAGATCCAATAATGTTCGTAACAAATCGAATCTGGTAATCAAAAAAGAGGATCAGATCAGATGCCTCGTCATTACTGGCATATACTTGTATTTAATAAGGTAAAAGCGATGAAATATACCTTTAAGTACGTGGAGCGTGCAAATTCTCCTGTGTGTGGCTTCACTGCAGTAACTCGGACTGCCGTGTTAAGCCGTTGCCGAGACATCGGTACTTTTGTAGCACACGTGGCAAATCGAATCTAGTAGTCAAAAAAAAGAGGATCAAATCAGATGCCTCATTATTTACTGGCATACGAGTGTGTGTAATGAGATAGGAGCAGTGTGTTGAGCATGAATCAAATACCTTTAAGCACACGGAGTGTGCAAATCCTCCTGTGTGTGGCTTCACTGCAGTAACTCAGACTGCCCCGTTAAGCCGTTGCTAAGACAACGGTTCTTTTGTAGCACATGTGACCGCTTCGCAACAGCGAGTGGTCACGAATTAAGTTATGTAGCAGGTGCTAGCCTGCGGATATGAAGACACTAAATATTTATGAGGTATGCCCTATCTATGCCCACAATTGTGATAGCAAAAATAGGAAAGAACAAGAATCATAAAAATGGAAGAAATACTTCATGGTTGAAGCGCAAGTAAAGGCAACAGAAAGGGATATTCCTAAACTCCATGAGAACACAAGTATGTGACCAACTGGATCAATACATGCATATCATATGAGCAAGTAAACATAAACATAAGGCAAGTACTGAAATCAACCTCATGTGCTAAAGATGATCAAGATCCAGCCTCGTCGCGGAAGGTGACACCCGTGGGTGGCACCTTGGGTCCCAGACGACATCCGGGACATGCGGCAAGGCTGATTTAG
The DNA here is from genome assembly GCF_040938575.1 of Ambystoma mexicanum. Taxonomy (NCBI): domain Eukaryota; kingdom Metazoa; phylum Chordata; class Amphibia; order Caudata; family Ambystomatidae; genus Ambystoma; species Ambystoma mexicanum. The sequence continues at coordinate 1,237,445,019 of NC_090922.1, forward strand.
GTGACACAAAGCTTCAAACTAGAAATAGTACAAATTCTCGGAACATGTAGTCAAATACACAATAGGAAGCACGCTGGAGGCACAAACAGTAATGTATCTCAAACATAACAGTGATAGTTGATTTCTTCATTTAAACCATGGGTGCACAACATACGGCCCGCGGGCCAAGTGCGGCCCGTGATGCTGCTGGATGCGGGCCCGGCAGGGTTGAAGACTTTCCTAATGGAAGGCGGCCCGCAAGCAGCAAAGGTCACCCTCCTTTAAGTAAGTCTTTGTTTTCCTTGCCGGGTCGTGAGTCACGTAGTGTGTGTGTGTGTATGCTGCCGAGGGAAGCTGGGGCTCGGTGACCTAATCTGCCCTGGCAGGGGTGCAGAGTACGGGGGGCTGCGGGGCCCTCCTCCCCCCCCACACCCCGGCAGAATGAAGTCGGGGCTGAGCCCCCCCGCCTCCCCTCCACGGGCCACACAGAAGAGAGGCAGTATGGAGGGCCCTTTGTTCCATCCATACTGTCTCTCTCTGGCGGCCCAGGTAAAAGCCGGGGGAAAAACGATGTTTAAAAATGGAGGGACGGATGCAAAGCAAGAGGCTCTTGTTTTGCATCTGTCCCTGCATTTCTAAAAATCCTTTTGGGTTGGTTATACTTCTACATCTGTGCAGCGGGGTGCACAGATGTAGAGGTACACCCAACCCAAAACGATTTGGGCAGTGCCAGAAGCCTCGCCAGCGTTCCAGCGCGTCTGGGTAAGTACATGGTGGGGGTGCTGTATGTTTGTGTGTGTATCTGTCTCGGCTCCGTCCTGTGTTTTTTGTTTTTGTATGTATGTTGAGATGCGGAGGTGGGGGTGTGTGTCGGGTGTGTATGGGTGTGTTTGTATGTCTGCAGTGTATGTTGAGATGCGGGGGTGGGGTGTGTGTCGGGTCTGCTTGAATGTGTTTGTGTGCAAGTGGATTGTGTGTAGAGATGCGGATGGGGGGTGTGTGTCGGGCTGCCTGAATGTTTGTTGTTGTGTGAAAGTGCATGTTGAGATGCGGGTGTGGTGGGGTCTGGTCTGCCTGAATGTGTTTGTGTCCAAGTGCATTGTATGTTGAGATGCTGGGAGGGTGGGGGTCGGAGGGGGGGGGGCTGGTTGGGTGTGCCTGAATGTTTGTTGTTGTTGTATGCACGTTCAGTGTATGTTGAGATGTGGGGGGTCCGGGTCTGTATGCGTGCATGCTTGTGAGTGTGTTTGGTGAGTTCGGGGTGGGGGGGTTCGGGTCTGTATGGGTGCATGGTGTATGCTTGTGGGTTGTGTGCTGAGTTCGGGGGGCTCGAGTTTGTATGGGTGCATGGTGTATGCTTGTGGGTTTGTAAGCTGAGTTGGGGGTGGGGGGTTCGGGTCTGTATGGGTGCATGGTTTATGCTTGTGGGTTTGTGTGCTGAGGTGGGGGGCTCGAGTTTGTATGGCTGCATGGTGTATGCTTGTGAGTTTGTATGCAGGGGTGGGGGGGTTGGGGTCTGTATGAGTATGTATGCATGGCGCATGCCTGGTGGCACAGTGTTTGCATGAGGGGTGGGTATCTTGGGGCATAGTGCTTGCATGAGGGGTGGGTGTCTTGGGGTGGGTGTCTTGGGGCATAGTGTTTGCTTGAGGGGTGGGTGTATTGGGGCATAGTGTTTGCATGAGGGGTCGGTGTCATGGGGCATAGTATTTGGTTGAGGGGTGGGTGTCTTGGGGCATAGTGTTTGCTTGAGGGGTGGGTGTCTTGGGGCATAGTGTTTGCTTGAGGGGTGGGTGTCTTGGGGCATAGTGTTTGCATGAGGGGTCAGTGTCTTGGGGCATAGTGTTTGCATGAGGGGTGGGTGTCTTGGGGCATAGTGCTTGCATGAGGGGTGGGGGCCATGGGGCATAGTGTTTGCTTGAGGGGTGGGTGCCTTGGGGCATAGTGTTTGCATGAGGGGTGGGAGCCATGGGGCATAGTGATTGCTTGTGGGGTGGGGGCTATGGGGCATAGTGTTTAATAAAAATTGGGGGTTGAAAAAGCCTCCTGCCACACCACGCCCCACCGCGCCTACCGCCTCACCCACATTTACTTTTTGGCCCACTATAGCCATCATGTAAGGTACTTTCGGCCCTCTGTCAAAATCAATTGTGCACCGCTGATTTAAACCATTCGGAACCAGACTGCAAAGTTTGTCGGTCCAAAAGGTCTCTCTGCGATTAAGGCGCAGGACCAAATCCTCATGGGGATTGTTCTTGGTCAGAACTTCTCAGAGGTTATGATTGTTCGAGGCGCAATGGCGGGCCACAGCTGAATTAGGGTTGGAGTTGCGGATACAAGACCGGTGTTCGTCCACCGTGTCTTCACCGTTCTGGTTGACTGGCCCACGTAGTATTTCCCACAGGGGCATTTGATGCCGTATATGATGTTCATACTGTCACATGTACCGAAAGTCTTGAGGAGAATCTTCTTACCTGTTCGTGGATGAAAAATAACATTGCCTTTGATAACTGAGTTGCGATTGATGCAGTGTAAACAGGGAAATGTACCGGTACGCTGTGTGATCAATTTCTTCAAGGGTGGCCTTGTATGTACCAGTTCATCCCTGAGGTTCCTACTTCTTTGATAGGTGAAAACAGGTGGCTCATTGAATAGATTTTGTACTCTCGTATCATTCTTAAAAATGCTCCAGTGTTTCTTGATGCTTTTCTTAATTTTATTACTCTGAATGGAGAATTTACATATACTGGTGACTTAAGCTCCCTTGTTGGTTTCTTCGGAGCAGATAGTAGATCTTTGCGTTCAATGCAACTGGCCCTTTCAACTGCAGAATCAAATTCTTCCTGGTGGTATCCTTGTTTCACAAATTTCTCCTTCATAGTCAATTGCTGTGAGATACAGTCATCAGGATCACTAACGATCTTTTTCACTCGCAGGAGTTGGCTAAATGGAAGGTTCCTCAATAGACTTGGCCGATGTAGCAAATTGTTTTGATCAGTTGGCTTCCGGAAAAGAGTAATACTGTAACAATTTTACAAAGGTAGCGGGCGCCCCTCTCTAGCAAGAACAGACATGATAACCTGTTCAGTGGTTATTAACCACTTGAGAGTTCGCAGCCACTGCTTTTACTCACTGTGCCTTTCACAGATGGGAAATATCCATTTGCATATCAGTCTTTGTCCTGCCCAGAGGCAGTCCAGCACCGAAATACAATGGCAACTCCAATCTGAACGAGAGTACCACCAGCAACCCCATACACGTGTTTCACCCTTGTTGGGGATCATCAGTGAGGTGAAGCTGATGCCTCTCTAAGCACAGTGAGAGGGAGACCACGTCTGGTTGCCCCCAGGAGACCTAGGGTTACCAATCCCAGGTTCCTTAAAAAATAATTTTACAAAAGGTAGCGGGCGCCCCTCTCTCGCAAGAACAGACATGATAACCTGTTCAGTGGTTATTAACCACTTGAGAGTTCGCAGCCACTGCTTTTACTCACTGTGCCTTTCACAGATGGGAAATATCCATTTGCATATCAGTCTTTGTCCTGCCCAGAGGCAGTCCAGCACCGAAATACAATGGCAACTCCAATCTGAACGAGAGTACCACCAGCAACCCCATACACGTGTTTCACCCTTGTTGGGGATCATCAGTGAGGTGAAGCTGATGCCTCTCTAAGCACAGTGAGAGGGAGACCACGTCTGGTTGCCCCCAGGAGACCTAGGGTTACCAATCCCAGGTTCCTTAAAAAATAATTTTACAAAGGTAGCGGGCGCCCCTCTCTCGCAAGAACAGACATGATAACCTGTTCAGTGGTTATTAACCACTTGAGAGTTCGCAGCCACTGCTTTTACTCACTGTGCCTTTCACAGATGGGAAATATCCATTTGCATATCAGTCTTTGTCCTGCCCAGAGGCAGTCCAGCACCGAAATACAATGGCAACTCCAATCTGAACGAGAGTACCACCAGCAACCCCATACACGTGTTTCACCCTTGTTGGGGATCATCAGTGAGGTGAAGCTGATGCCTCTCTAAGCACAGTGAGAGGGAGACCACGTCTGGTTGCCCCCAGGAGACCTAGGGTTACCAATCCCAGGTTCCTTAAAAAATAATTTTACAAAGGTAGCGGGCGCCCCTCTCTCGCAAGAACAGACATGATAACCTGTTCAGTGGTTATTAACCACCTGAGAGTTCGCAGCCACTGCTTTTACTCACTGTGCCTTTCACAGATGGGAAATACCCATTTGCATATCAGTCTTTGTCCTGCCCAGAGGCAGTCCAGCACCGAAATACAATGGCAACTCCAATCTGAACGAGAGTACCACCAGCAACCCCATACACGTGTTTCACCCTTGTTGGGGATCATCAGTGAGGTGAAGCTGATGCCTCTCTAAGCACAGTGAGAGGGAGACCACGTCTGGTTGCCCCCAGGAGACCTAGGGTTACCAATCCCAGGTTCCTTAAAAAATAATTTTACAAAGGTAGCGGGCGCCCCTCTCTCGCAAGAACAGACATGATAACCTGTTCAGTGGTTATTAACCACTTGAGAGTTCGCAGCCACTGCTTTTACTCACTGTGCCTTTCACAGATGGGAAATATCCATTTGCATATCAGTCTTTGTCCTGCCCAGAGGCAGTACAGCACCGAAATACAATGGCAACTCCAATCTGAACGAGAGTACCACCAGCAACCCCATACACGTGTTTCACCCTTGTTGGGGATCATCAGTGAGGTGAAGCTGATGCCTCTCTAAGCACAGTGAGAGGGAGACCACGTCTGGTTGCCCCCAGGAGACCTAGGGTTACCAATCCCAGGTTCCTTAAAAAATAATTTTACAAAGGTAGCGGGCGCCCCTCTCTCGCAAGAACAGACATGATAACCTGTTCAGTGGTTATTAACCACTTGAGAGTTCGCAGCCACTGCTTTTACTCACTGTGCCTTTCACAGATGGGAAATACCCATTTGCATATCAGTCTTTGTCCTGCCCAGAGGCAGTCCAGCACCGAAATACAATGGCAACTCCAATCTGAACGAGAGTACCACCAGCAACCCCATACACGTGTTTCACCATTGTATTTCGGTGCTGGACTGCCCCTGGGCAGGACAAAGACTGATATGCAAATGGATATTTCCCATCTGTGAAAGGCACAGTGAGTAAAAGCAGTGGCTGCGAACTCTCAAGTGGTTAATAACCACTGAACAGGTTATCATGTCTGTTCTTGCGAGAGAGGGGCGCCCGCTACCTTTATAAAACTATTTGTTAAGGAACCTGGGATTGGTAACCCTAGGTCTCCTGGGGGCAACCAGACGTGGTCTCCCTCTCACTGTGCTTAGAGAGGCATCAGCTTCACCTCACTGATGATCCCCAACAAGGGTGAAACACGTGTATGGGGTTGCTGGTGGTACTCTCGTTCAGATTGGAATTGCCATTGTATTTCGGTGCTGGACTGCCCCAGGGCAGGACAAAGACTGATATGCAAATGGATATTTCCCATCTGTGAAAGGCACAGTGAGTAAAAGCAGTGGCTGCGAACTCTCAAGTGGTTAATAACCACTGAACAGGTTATCATGTCTGTTCTTGCGAAAGAGGGGCGCCCGCTACCTTTATAAAACTATTTGTTAAGGAACCTGGGATTGGTAACCCTAGGTCTCCTGGGGGCAACCAGACGTGGTCTCCCCCTCACTGTGCTTAGAGAGGCATCAGCTTCACCTCACTGATGATCCCCAACAAGGGTGAAACACGTGTATGGGGTTGCTGGTGGTACTCTCGTTCAGATTGGAATTGCCATTGTATTTCGGTGCTGGACTGCCCCTGGGCAGGACAAAGACTGATATGCAAATGGATATTTCCCATCTGTGAAAGGCACAGTGAGTAAAAGCAGTGGCTGTGAACTCTCAAGTGGTTAATAACCACTGAACAGGTTATCATGTCTGTTCTTGCGAGAGAGGGGCGCCCGCTACCTTTATAAAACTATTTGTTAAGGAACCTGGGATTGGTAACCCTAGGTCTCCTGGGGGCAACCAGACGTGGTCTCCCTCTCACTGTGCTTAGAGAGGCATCAGCTTCACCTCACTGATGATCCCCAACAAGGGTGAAACACGTGTATGGGGTTGCTGGTGGTACTCTCGTTCAGATTGGAATTGCCATTGTATTTCGGTGCTGGACTGCCCCTGGGCAGGACAAAGACTGATATGCAAATGGATATTTCCCCATCTGTGAAAGGCACAGTGAGTAAAAGCAGTGGCTGCGAACTCTCAAGTGGTTAATAACCACTAAACAGGTTATCATGTCTGTTTTTGCGAGAGAGGGGCGCCCGCTACCTTTATAAAAATAATACTGTAACAATTGTCATTCCTTATGACCTCTGAATCTGAGCTAGAAGTGTTGTCGGATGGATGTTTGTCAGATGGATATTTAAAAAGCTTTCTTGGTTCTACCGGGCCATATTTCTCCATCCACGTGTACACTTCGTCGTTAATATAATCATATGTGTCACACTTAAATTTCTTGACTTTCTTTTGTTCAAGTTCAGTTTTGTATCCTTCCAATTTCGTGTTAATATCGAATTGAGTCATATTCCTCTTTACCCAATGAATCTACTAGTCGCTACTTGGTCTTTAGATTTTGTTGGATTTTTTGAGTCGGGGTGTCTCCAGGCTTATCACAGCCAGCTCCTTCAGAAACTACTATTCTGAACATTTAACTTTTCTCCTTTAGAGAGTTTTTGATCCTAGAAGTTCTGACCAAGAACAATCCCCATGAGGATTTGGGCCAGCGCCTTAATCGCAGGGAGACATTTTGGATCGACAAACTTTGCAGTCTGGTTCCGAATGGTTTAAATGAAGAAATCAACTATCACTGTTATGTTTGAGATACATTACTGTTTGTGCCTCCAGCGTGCTTCCTATTGATTATTTGACTACAGAATTTGTACTATTTCCAGTTTGAAACTTCGCTTTGTGTCACCTAAATCAGCCTTGCCGCATGTCCCGGACGTCGTCTGGGACCCAAGGTGCCACCCACAGGTGTCACCTTCCACGACAAGGCTGGATCTTGATCCGCTTTAGCACTTGAGGTTGATTTCAGTACTTGCCTGTTGTTTATGTTTATGTTTACTTGCTCATATGATATGCATTTATTGATCCAGTTGGTCACATACTTGTGTTCTCATGGAGTTTAGGAATATCCCTTTCTGTTGCCTTAACTTGCACTTGAACCATGAATTATTTCTTCAATTTTTATGATTCTTGTTCTTTCCTATTTTTGCTATCTCAATTGTGGGCATAGATAGGGCATACCTCAAATATTTACAGGCCGATTCATGGAATTCCTCACAAAAGTGTTGCACGCGGCTGGCGCACAGCGTGCCCGTGCGAATATCTGCGCCAGCCGCGTGTGATAAAATCAATTTCCGCGCACAGCGTATTCATGTATTCTCGCCTCCAAAAGCAGACGCGGCGCAGATTGGCGCAGCGACCCTGCAGCAGCGCCAGTTACGCCCCCAAGAACGCCCTCGCGCAAGGAAAAGCCATCAAGATCGCAAAACCATCGCAAAGGGCTGCGCCAACACTGTACCAGTTTACCGGACTGGCAAACAGCAAACGCAAAGCGGGGAACGCGTATTACGGGTGTCGGGAACACGCGTGCGCGAGAAGATTCACACGTGATCGGGCCTGGGGGAGCGTGTGCGTGTATTTCAGAGGTGCGCGAGAAGTTCCACACGCGATTGCCCTGGGCACGTGTATTTCAGGGGTGCGCGGGAAGTTCCACACGCGATTGGCCTGGGCGCGTGTATTTCAGGGGTGCGCGAGAAGTTCCACACGCGATTGGCCTGGGGGAGCGTGTGCATGTATTTCAGAGGTGCGCGAGAAGTTCCACACGCGATTGCCCTGGGCACGTGTATTTCAGGGGTGCGCGGGAAGTTCCACACGCGATTGGCCTGGGCGCGTGTATTTCAGGGGTGCGCGAGAAGTTCCACACGCGATTGGCCTGGGCGCATGTATTTCAGGGGTGCGCGAGAAGTTCCACACGCGATTGGCCTGGGCGCGTGTATTTCAGGGGTGCGCGAGAAGTTCCACACGCAATTGGCCTGGGCGCGTGTATTTCAGAGGTGCGCGAGAAGTTCCACATGCGATTGCCCTGGGCGCGTGTATTTCAGGGGTTCACGGGAAGTGTCACACGCGATTGGCCTGAGCGCGTGTATTTCAGGGGTGCGCAAGAAGTTCCACACGCGATTGGCCTGGGCGCGTGTATTTCAGGGGTGCGCAAGAAGTTCCACACGCGATTGGCCTGGGCGCGTGTATTTCAGGGGTGCGCAAGAAGTTCCACACGCGATTGGCCTGGGCGCGTGTATTTCAGAGGTGCGCGAGAAGTTTCACACGCGATTGGGCTGCGTGCGGGTATTTAGGGATGCGCGGGAAGTTTCACACGCGATTGGCCTGGGTGCGTGTATTTCAGGGGTGCGCGTGAAGTTTCACACGCGATTGGCCTGGGCGCGTGTATTTCAGGGGTGCGCGAGAAGTTCCACACGCGATTGGCCTGGGCGCATGTATTTCAGGGGTGCGCGAGAAGTTTGACATGCGATTGGGCTGCGTGCGGGTATTTCAGGGGTGCGTGGGATGTTTCACATGCGATTTCAGCAGGGTACGTGTATTTCAGGGGTGCCGGGGAGTCCTACATGTGATTTGGCAGTGTGGGTCCTCCCAGGTGTTCCCTGTACACCCTCCACGGCCCCTGCAGGCAGCCCACACCACAGGGGACTACCCTGCATCCCTAGTCATGTCCCGCAGGCATCCCACCCAACATGGGTATGCCCCCCAGCAAAGGCACATGTCTCCTTGCACTAATGATCACCAACTCATGTCCCCTTGCACCCCCACCCCCAGCATTGCGGGGCACCTGCCAGCAGGCCCCCACTCATGTCCAACTCATGTTCCCCACCACCCCCACCCCCCAGCACTGTGGGGCACCTGCCAGCAGGCCCCCACCCATGTCCAACTCATGTTCCCCACCACCCCCACCCCCCAGCACTGTGGGGCACCTGCCAGCAGGCCCCCACCCATGTCCAACTCATGTTCCCCACCACCCCCACCCCCCAGCACTGTGGGGCACCTGCCAGCAGGCCCCAACTCATGTTCCCCAGCCAACATGTCATCACAATCTAGATCCCTGGTCCCTATGGTCAGCCTCCAAATGCAAAATACCCACCCAAGTATTGCATCCACCCACTCAGAAATGGCAATTACATGACAGAACACCAATTGCAAGTTTCGAAACAAACACATGTCCCTCACATACACCCAATGGGTGTCAGTGAATCTCAAAACCCATATCATGATATGCATGAAACCAATGAGATGATACTACACATTGAAGTTCGATAAAAAAATATGTATTAAAGGAAACATACATAGATTAAAAAATAAAGAAACAGAAATGGGAATGTACAAAAATGAAAAGAAGCATGTCCGTGAAAAAAAGCAAAACCAAAAATCATAATCCAAAGTAATGGTGTCCAAAGTCACTGTCCACAAAAGAAAATCCAACGGGAAATAATAATTGAAAGCCATTGCTCCATGGGTAAATTGTGAAAGAAAAATAAAATCCAACAGTGAACTATGTACAGACGAACAAGCCAGGGTCCATTATCCCAACAAAAGAAATGAAACCTATCTAACAACACTAACTAATAAAATAAACTATATACAAAAATGTGGGGAATGTCCAAAAGGTCCAAAATAAATCAAAAAACAAAAGGAAACCTAACACTACCTACATAACTATGTACAAGGGCAGCAGGCTAGTCTGACGGCTCACTTTTGGATGTCCCGGCCCAGGGCATCATCGAACTCCTGCTCAATGTCCCGGAGGCGGTCCTCCTCCATGGCCCCGAGGGTCTGCAGGGCCGTCGACGTGTCCACCTCCAACCCCCTGCGGATTGCCTCGAGGCACTCGGCCCACCTCAGGGCCCTCCGCATGGAGTTCTCCGCCCTGACCATTGTGAGCCGTGCCTCTTCCGCCCGCTGCCGCTCCGCATCTATGGCGTGGCCCAACCGCTGCCACACAGAAGACACTCTCTGTCCTGGGTCCTCCTGCCCTCCGGCCGATGCCTGCCCCTCCGATGTTGAAGGCCCCGAGCCTTCATGGCTCCCACCACGTTGCTGCTGCTGCTGTGCCTCTGCCCGTGCACTGCCTCCTGCTGCCTGCACATCCTCCGCCGGCTGGGGTGCAGTCGTTGATGTGGCCACCCCTGCTGGACGTCCGACTCCCGACTGTGGCAGGGATGCCTCCTCCACCAGCCTGGCCGCACCGTCAGAGGCAGCTCCACAGGGCACCCAGGTGACTGATGGGTGGGACGATGGCACGGAGGACGACTAGTGCGTAGGGGGTTCAGTTGAGGAGGGGGTCGTAGCAAGCCCCATCAAACGGAGGAATCCGGCCTGGGTGACCTGTCCCAGCAGGCTGACGTGGTCAACGAGCCATTCGAGATGACGTGCAGTCTCCTCATGAAAAGACTGCAGGTCACCTCGCATGGCCCGTTGACGCAACGCCACACCAGTCAGGACAGGCTCAACCCGGACCCGGATAGCCACGTCTGCAGGCAGAGGAAGGCCAGTTGTCGTTTGCTCATCCCCTGCCTGAAAACGGGTCTGGACGTAGGCATCCCTGCTGGTGCAAGATGATGCAGGGACAGGGACATGGTTGCACACAGGCACCTCCTTGGCGGCCTGTGCTGCCTCCTGTCCCTGGTCCTGCACTGCACCACTAGCACCAGTGGGATCCCCACCTCCAGACCCCGTCTCTGTTGCTTGCACGGCTTCCTCCTCCACCAAACCCCCCCCCACCAACCTGGATGACTCCGTGCCATCTTCCCCCGTTGGGCCCTGTGGGGTCCCAGCTGCCCCTTCTGCTGCCGAAGAGTCCAACTCCAACCTCCGCCTCTTGGACCTCCCCCGGCAGCTGCGGCCTGGGACACGGCACCGGACTCCTCACTCCCCGACGAGATGACAACATGGGAGGGGAGCGGGGCCTTGCGTCTCCGGCTGGCGGTGGGATCCCCGCCGCTGTGCTCCACAGCACCTTCTCCGCCCTCTTCATCAGTTGATGCTGCAGAAAGGGAGAAAGAAAACACAGGCATCAGGGCACTGTACAATGGACACATACACACATGACAGTTGTACATGAGTGGCATTGGCAAACCTCAGACATGCCATCACAATCCCCAACACACATGTCATTTCAACTCGCACACATGAGCCATACCACAGCCATATCGCAACTGCCAGCACCATCCATACCCATACAACAGCATGAACAGGCAAAGCTGAGCCAGACATCACATGCAACACAGGAAGTGCACCACACATGTACACACACCACCACACTTGCATGCATGTGTACACCTCTGCCAAGTGTCGCAGTGTACAGATGGGCATCCATGTCACATCTGCCAATCAGGCTTCCACATCCCGCTGTCACATGCATCCATGTTGCATCACTGTTGCACCCTTGTCAAATACACACAAATGCACATGTACACAGTGCTGATACATGCAGCTGAAAACAACATACATGCGTGACATCACGGACATGTCTACTTACATACACATTCATCCAAACATTTGTGCCCACACAACTGCATCTGGCAGGCAAGCCTACACACACAAGCACCATCCATGTCTCACACATTACAGCCCTCGCATGTGTTAGCCCCACGGCCCTGTACACCCCTACCCATACAAACAGGTGTGCAACCTGCATACTACTGAAACATCACCACACGCACAGCTCACAATCAGGATGCATGTACACTTACCGCTCGACTCCAGACGGGTCTGCCTCTCAAGGACCTGGACGTGGAGTGCTGGGGATATGTGTTCCAGGACCCTCATCTGAACTTCTGACAAGTGGCCCCGGCGCCCCTTGGCATCCGCTGCCTTCAAGAGGCGCCGGGCCTTGTTCAGGGTCCTGGACCTGAAGTCCTCCTAGCGCTTCTTGACATGTTGGAAGTCGCCGACTGCCACCCCCTCCGCGTTGATGGCAGTCACGATGTCAGTCCAGATCTGAGTCCGTCCTTCCTTCCTTGTCGGCGCGGGAACTTCAGAAGAGGGCATCATACTGCCCCAGGACTTGCTCCACCAGGACACCAACTTTGGTGGCACTGAAGCTGGTTCCCCTCTGCCTCTCTGGCCGGGGGTTGTCAGTGGTGCCAGATGTTGCAGTGCCTGACATGACAACCCCAGAGGCAGGAGTGGGTGGGCAACTGGGTCCTGGGGCTGGGCTGTGGAGCGATGGAATCCCAGTCGGGAGTCTTCGGTTCCAGCAGGGGTGGTCACAGCAACAGCACCCCTGGCTGATGTGCAGGCAGCAAATGGCAGGGCACATGGGCAGCAGGCAGTCAGGCAGCAGCAGATGGCAGGTGGGAGCGTGCTCGGGGCTCTCTGGGGCAGTAGTTCGGCCTTCTGGGCAGGAGCGTGGTCTTCCGTGTGCTTACGCGTGGCCAGCTTGATACGGAGTGATTTGGCACGTGAAAATTCTGCCCGTCAGCGTGTGAATCGAGAGGAAAGGCCCTTAGCGCGTCAGCACGCATACGCGATTCCATTGGACCAAAGGCCCTTAGCGCGTATGCGTGTCTGTGATGTATCGCGCACAGGCGCTGCTTTTCGTGGGGTGCGGTGCGTGTGTCTTGCAGGCGTTGGGGTTCACATGCTATTACTTCACAGCGGGTGGGTGTTGGCTACGCGTTCTTCTACACGCAAGGCAGACGGTGAGTGGTACCCTGCTCCCCCAGGCCCGATCGCGTGTAAACCCACCCGCGAGCCCCTGAAATACACGTACCCCGCTCCCCCAGGCCCGATCGCGTGTAAAAACACCCGCGAGCCCCTGGAATACACGTACCCCGCTCCCCCAGGCCCGATCGCGTGTAAAACCACCCGCGAGCCCCTGAAATACATGCGCCCAGGCCAATCGCGTGTGGAACTTCCCGCGCACCTCTGAAATACACGCGCCCAGGCCAATCGCGTGTGGAACTTCCCGCGCACCTCTGAAATACACGCACACGCTCCCCCAGGCCCGATCGCGTGTAGGACTTTGGCGCACATTTTTTACCTGCGCAGGGACGTTACCGCCTGCTTTCGTGTGGCGAACAAGTATGGGCCTGTGCGCGTCTTTGGCCGTGCGCTATTTTTCCCTATTCGATTCCATCAATACGTGTTGTAGGCGAGCGTGTGGGCGTTCTGCGCACTTGCCTCCTGTACTTCCCCCGTGACGCCCACATTTTCACGAGTTGTTCCCCATTCTGCGTGTGACGCCCCGTGTTACGCCTACTTTTGTTATGTGTGCCGCGCTATGTGCGAATTCGCTGTGGCCTTATCGCACGGCGTTCGATGACCTGTGCGCCAGCGTGCGCCGCGCATTTTTTCAGCGCACAGCCCACATTTTGCGCCTGCACGGACTTCCATGAATTGATGTGCGATGTTTTCTGTGCGATAATCGCACTTGCACTGCGATTTTCGCTATTTCACTACGAATCGCACGTTTTCGCACACGTGGGCCGTTTTTTCGGCGCACATTAATTCCATGAATCGGCCTGTTAGTGTCTTCAAATCTGCAGGCTAGCACCTGCTACATAACTTAATTCGTGACCACTCGCTGTTGCGAAGCGGTCACGTGTGCTACAAAAGAACCGTTGTTTTAGCAACGGCTTAACGCGGTAGTCTGAGTTACTGCAGTGAAGCCACACACGAGGATTTGCACGCTCCATGTGCTTAAAAGTATTTGATTCATGCTCAACACACTGCTCCTATCTCATTACACACACTTGTATGCCAGTCAATAATGAGGCATCTGATTCGATCCTCTTTTTTTGACTACTAGATTCGATTTGCCACGTGTGCTACAAAAGTACCGTTGTCTCAGCAACGGCTTAACACGGCAGTCCGAGTTACTGCAGTGAAGCCACAAACAGGAGGATTTGCACGCTGCACGTGCTTAACGGAATATTTCATCGCATTTACCTTATTAAATACAAGCATATGCCCGTAATGACGAGGCATCTGATCTGATCCTCTTATTTGATTACCAGATTCGATTTGTTACGAACATTATTGGATTTTATATTTACCCCTGCTATCCACGACATTGCTGTTGGCCCATCTCTCTGTGGGCACTACGCTTTGTTCTACACCATTTGCAACACCAATAAGGTAAAACTAAACTTCATTGCCTTATGTTACTATTGATTTACATTTCATATCACTTATAGGGTATTCTTATGTTGTCTTTTCTATCCACCAACTATTGAAAACACTGCTGATCGGTATGTTACATTTTCTTTTATTTTTCACAACAAATGTGCTTATTATGATGTTAATGTGTTTGTACATATCCACTCTGATTACTAGACTTGCCCTGAAGAAGGAAATGATTTCCGAAATGCATTGGCATATTTCAGTCTGAATTATGTATGGATTGTGGCAATTGCTACCTCACTAAGAATTCATTAGTGACACTTTTTGTTTTGAATTTCTTTTGGATAAATAATCGTTTTGGATACTCAACCGTGAAACAGACTAATTTTTTTGATTAAGCATTATACATTTTTCATACCTGTTTATATTGCTTTGAACTTTGAATAACTACGTACCCAGATTGGGCCCAAAAGAGAGCGGCTGTGTGACCTAGTATTGCTACCTGGTCTTTAGCTTTTGTTGGATTTTTTGAGTCAGGGTGTCTCCAGATTTATCACAGCCAGCTCCTTCAGAACTACTATTCTGAACATTTAACTGTTCTCCTTTTTTACATTGACTTTAATATTGACTTTAATATTGACTTTAATATTTAGAGTAATTTTTGAATTTTGTGGTGCCCACTCATCTCGCCGTTTGCCATCAACAGTAAGACAGACACAAGTAACCACAGTTTAAGAGTGTTTATTGAACTCTCAAGTGTGTGATAAACGCCGATCTAAACCCAAATCTAAATATTGGAGAAACTACGACCATCAAATAATAAAGAATGCAGGCCTATTGGAGTCTTGTCAACATAAAAGGGCCTATACTAAAAAACCTATTGTCAATCCTTACTACTAATTTACAAATAATGTTGGGTGAAGTTCATGAAAAAGAAATGTGTTCACAAAATGATAAGTTAGGATGATAGGGCCTTGGCCTCCCTTCCCCACGTTTTCAGCACGGGACAAGGCGGTTCACTAGAGCAAAGCACACACTCTGGCTTCTGCAGCACAAGGATACAGTTCTAATTTCACAATTCAGGACCTCGTGTGTCCAAGTCTATATGCTTCTTGCAAGTCTCTTGACTCAGGGGGCTAGTGTACACAAAACACGTAAATGTTATTTTCCCTTTACAAAACTCAATTTGTGTGTTCACCCTGGATCCCCTTCAGCCGGGCTCAGATCCTTTTCAAAACCAAAAGTTCACTTTTGGATCCCCCTTTTCCGGGCTCAGATCCCTTTCAAACTATATTCAGATAACTTTCTCAGGTAACTCATGGTTCATCCCGGATCCCCCTCAGCCGGGCTCAGATCCCTTTCTTTCGCTCAATTAGTCTCCGTCAGCCGGGCTCGGACCAATTAGGTTGTACTTTAAACTATTGAAGACTTTCGAATGTTCACAGAATTTAGCAAGACCCTTTGCATGACCACTTCGATATCAGCATTCCTTTTTCTCACACTCCGCATCAGTTGGATACCTAACAGAGACCTTTGAATGAGGGTCCACGTGGCACTGGACCACTCAGTGTATGGTTATCTTTTCTCTCAAAGTTAAATTATAAAGTTCAACTATTTCTTTTGGTTTCCAATTATCTCTGCGTCTCTCTTTGCAAACGCCTCACACACTGTTCTCATTGTACAAGGTTGCCGCTTGCAACCTTGGTTCAAAACACAAGCTGGTTTGGTATCAGTCTCCCCGACTGACTCACCATCTGTGCTGTCTTTTCTGACGCCGCTTTATTGTAGGAACCAAGGACAATACCACAGCGGCAATCGTGCCTATCCACCTTGGTTATCAATGCAGGAGAGCCCCGGGCACCTCTGGTACACTGCGCATGTTTGATCAGTCTTAGTTCCTGTTTTTCGGTTTCTTACTTACCAAAGCTCACGAAAGTAACGGTATGTAGAGGTCACAAGTACTTCCCTCCTTGCAACTCTCTCGCCATCTTTCTCCTTGTATTAAATTGCTATCTTTGAACTGCTGTTTCCTTGTGTGGTTCCCTCGCTCAGATCCTGCTCTGCCTTTTATCCATGTGGGAAGTGTGATGGAAGTCAGATGTGTGTAACAATCTGTAATTGCCTGACCTTGCCTGTCCATGGTGTTGGCACATGTCAGGTATGCGGCTCTGGTGTTAGTCCATTGTCGCTCACAGTGAACTGTCCATGAGAAAGTGTTTGTGTCTGAAAGGGGGGTTTATGGGATGGAACTCCTATGTATCCTACCTGGCAATATGGGGAAAAGGTGTTATTGGGAAGGGGATACCGCATCTTGCCATCCGGTGTCCTACTTCCACTCCCCGAGGACCCCCCATCCAGGTGATCCTCCTGCACTGGTCCACTCCCAGGAACTGGATTCAAATACGATGGCCACGAGGATGACAGATCCCTGTGGACTAGCGGGTGAGACACCTTCAGGTTTCTCACACAACTCCCACTATTTTCTTGGCAGAGTGCCTATAGATAGAGACTGTGACATATACAGAGCTCTTTTGCTTGTCACCCTGGTGACCGAATGAGGTGGCTCACGAAGATCATTCTATCCATCAACAAGTGTGGCTGAGCAACAAGGTTTCCCAAAACTGCTCTTTGAGACTTCCATGCATTTATGCTCATGATTCAGGTCAGTCAGAACTCCTCTAGAAGAGATCTTCAGTTCTGCTGAGACTCAGGAAATTAAGCAGCTCTTGCAAAGGGCCAGATCTCCAAAACATGCTCAAATTAGGAGCCTACAGCATTTTAAATTAAAGTCCCTAAATCTAGCTGTGGGATTGCTAGTTCTGCAAGAGGACAATATAAACCTCCATGAAGGAAGCCACCTTCTATATTTTACTTAACTTAAGCAGTGTTCTGGAGATTACCTCACTATCGAGCCCTCTTCACAGATCCTGCCTACTCCTCAAGGAAGGTGGCTGTTTGCAGAGCATTTTGGACAAATGTTATCTCCAACTTCTGCCCTTCCAGTTGGTGTATCAAATTGGTACTTGTCCCCTTTGACGCAAGAGCCAAGCAGACCACCCACTGAAGAGGCTCCAATCTTTGGTGTGGTAGTTGTCAAAGATGATGGAATGTTTGTCTGGCTACAAAATGACCTACATTAAACCGACTCTGTGGGCAAACTATGATACTTTCTGTGGAGTGTCAAAGCCGGCTTTCTAACTTGGTGATGGCATTTTTACTGGTCATACATCTTCTGGACCAAATGTATCGAAAGGTACACTGAACAATCCTCAACTGATTGATGCGAGATTCACAGTGGGATTTTCACACAACTAATTAGTTCACAGAAATAAATGACGATTAGGTCTTCTCAAAAAGGTCAAAATTCTCAAATAATTAGGCAACTGAAAAGAGCCCAGAGAATAAGCTGCCTTCACGTGCACGATTCCCAAAATGCACTGATCTCGATCTTCGCTATGTTAACAGTGCATTTAATAGGGGGCATGGACCATCCGGCTCCTTAAACATATGCACTCAACACTGATCAATTATCGGGCACTATTGTGGGAACATTAAAAGACCAGTCATTCTGAAATATAAATATTAAAAAAGAAGAATACAAGTCAAGCAAGACAGCCGCTTTCTCGGTTTGAAAACGTACAGAAAGTTCAGACCTAGTTTCTATGCATTGAGTGTTTCCCTACGTCTTTTCAAACAGGGGTATGGAGATGCAAAGGTTTCCTCATACAGATAAGTGCAACAGAGTTTGGATGGGCTTTTCTGTGCAGGGAATCTCCTCCTTCGGCCCCTGAATTCGTGCAATTACGCAGCGGGATTCGCAATTGGGATCAGAAGATGAGCGTTCGGTCCAATCCTACTTTGTAAACCATTATCAACGCATCTCCTTCACTTGCGTGAAAATAATAACATTTTGCTAACCTACCTACGTATACTATAGACGAAAGTTGTTGATCCCATATATTGTGATTAATAACAGATTGAGCTCAAGAAGAGCTACAGCATTTTTTTCGCAAGAAGTGGGTGAGGAATTTTCTAAATACCTCGACGCTGCATGGCGCAGATGACGCACTTTAATGAAACATATGGTAGGATTGCTTGTATGTAAATGCTATGCTCGTGTACTGCAGTTTGTCATTTTAAAAATGCTGTGTATTTAATGTATGAATTATGAGTTATGTGTTGATGGGCATTTGTTTTTATCTGAATACAGCTTATCTGACCTCATGTGAATCGGATCCTTAAAACGAACACTTCCCCAGCGTAGGTCCGTTTGTGAGGGATGGTGGATGTGAATTGCAAATAACAGAAACGAAAAAAGAAACATATCTCCCTGACTGCACGCACGGTTGAACATTTAGAGCAATGTAACTGTGTGGCCAACTCCCAAGAGGTATGGTTCAGATTAAGCACGTACACTGTCAAATAATAAACTTTACCAAAGTTCCCCGGCACCGTGGGTCTCGAAGCACCCAAACACAAACATGCCTTTTCAATGTGTTACCAACTGCTCTCGGGACGAAGAGACACGGCAGTACAAGACACGTGTTTACGCATTTAATGACTATGCCGCATGTATGGCTCAAGTAGCGGGAAGAAGAGTCACTCTCCACTGAGAAGATACAAACAATGCACTATTCAAAGGCGGGTGTCACGCGCCATCATTATAGCATGGTAACCAGGGTTACGGGAGCCAGTCGCTAAGGTCTGCTAGTCATGCGAGATATCACACGAAAGCATCTCTGAATAGGGCACTACCCAATAAGAAAA
Organism: Ambystoma mexicanum; assembly: GCF_040938575.1. Lineage (NCBI taxonomy): Eukaryota > Metazoa > Chordata > Amphibia > Caudata > Ambystomatidae > Ambystoma > Ambystoma mexicanum. Next base: position 1,237,463,951 of record NC_090922.1, read on the forward strand.
CAAACACAAATATAGACAAAAAGAAGAAGAAAGAAAAATCAAGGGCTCAGGAGATTTTAGAGAGGAGCATGACAACTCAGCAAGATAAGTACTGGCAGTGGGCACTTCCGCATGGCCTGCATCCACAGGTTCAAATCAAACTAGGACCAACTCAGCCACGCATGGTTCAAAACGTCGACAAATTAAGTGATCTGCTTACAAGCCAATGCAAGGTGCAGCACTGCGTCCTGTGTATGACGAGCTCTGGGCTGGCTTTTTTCTATTTGGCGTGTTTACTCACAACAAAACAAAAAAAACTTTGAATCCAAAAGCATATTCCTACTCTTCCAGAAGTGGAAAAAGCCCGTATTAATAACAGCAATTATTACAGTGCTTTGAAGGGAGAGGACTTTGTTACCAGTGGATCTGGGATGTTCCACTGTAAAAGTTTGTTCTATATCTTTTCCCTGCTAACTGTTGGGGGCTGCTCCGGATCACCGGGCAGCCCCATGCTCGGGTCGGGTGGCACCCGACAACACACACACTTAGGCGGCGCCCATGCCGCATACTCAGGGGTGGGGGTTCTGCCCACCCCGCTCCAGGGCACCGGAGCTCCGCACACGTGGCCAGGTCCACCTGGCCACCCAGGCTGGGGTCACATCCCCAACCCGCCTCACATGGCTGGGGGACCCACAGGGACGGCGTTGCCCGGCAGGGGCACCGTCCGGACGGCGTTGCCCAGCAGGGGCACCGTCCTTAAGCTGGGCCCCGTCCGTGGGCCCAGCACCAACAGCGCAGCACCAGCCTGGTGCAGAAGGAACGACGCTGGAGCCAGAATGGGAGTGACTGGCGAGCCGGAAGCGGCTCGCCTCTTTTATTATGTTGGTTGCGTGGCTACTGCCACGTGACCCATTACAACATCCTGGGAGCTACCATGCTCCCAGGAGGGGTTCACATGCAACACTAACTCGATCAAAGAGTTAGACGTATGCATGGAATGGATGTAGGTGGCTCTTATCGGCCCTCTTTTCACTTCTGATAAAATGTGTTAAAGTAATGTTCCATTCAAGGTCATACCGAGTGCCTTACTAAAACTGACTAGAAAACGAAATAAAATACCTAGATGGTCCACCAAGGTTTCCAAATCTCTTATGAGCAGTGCTGCAAATATTCTACGAGATGCATCAGGAATGGCGACAGGCATATATATCATTGTTTGGATTAGAGTGGTCACCCTTCATGTAAATGGGTATAATTATAGAGGATTTCCAGGTTGGTGGACATTGTGTTAGCAAAACATCCCCAAACGGAGAAATTAAAAATCAGGATCGTTCTTGCTAGTGCAAGGAGAAAAAGTGCGGACCCGCAGCCTTGAGGATTTTACTGAACAAACAACTGCATACACATCTTCTTGAGACCACGAAGGTCACAATATTTCCATAGAAGTGGCATTAGGAATAGATGTTAAAGGCTCATTCACCAGACGGGCATACATTTCCCTATAGAAACTTGCGCCCAAAAAACCTTTGGGTGGGGCGCGCTATATAAATAAAACAAACAAACTGGACCGAAAGAGCCTTCTTCTATGCAACTGGAGTCCCTCGTAACGTTGTTCCCAGTTAGTTACTGTATTGGGCAGGTCCCAAAACTTTGAGAAGTGGACATGTTTTAAATATGTCAAAGTACCCCGACTATCATTTAAATATAGCTTGTATTTTAAGCTTTTCGTGTAGTTTCTGTATTTTTGCAAGATCTTTTTTTGGAAGGAGCCTCATTTCAACATGTTCGAGAGTTTTCCTTTGCGTTAACACCCAACTGTGCCGTCTTATGGCTACTGATACCCTATGGTCGAAGGTATGTTTTGGCCTTCTGGAATTTCTCAATCCTAGTCTTCCCAGTCAAGCTCTTTAAAAGAGTAATAATTGTCTCGTATCGTTCGACAGAGAGGATATCGTGAGAAGTCTCCTGGTGGCATTGCAACACCAAATGCTTAATCACAGCCATAAATGTATTGCAAAGGGAAGAATTACACTTCACAGACAGCACCACCACTTATCAGGGGCTCCCAGCCAACAGAGTTCTCATCTCATGCATCCCTCTAGGAACGGCTGTGGTAAATGTGATAGTCGAGTGGTCACAAAACTCTTTGAAAGGTGAGCACAAGGATAATAAATTCGAGGATACATAGACCTATTCAATTCACAAAGGGCTCAAAGCTCTTCTGCAGGTAGTGGTTTTTATCGATGGTAACCAGAACCTTTGGGAGCAAAAAGGTGCAAGTCCCATATGTCCATAAACGTACTGCAAAGTAATCCTCGATCAAAAGATGCTGAAGAAGCCTTTGTGATGGAACCGAAGTTCTAACACGAGGCATCAGGTCCACAGCAGAAGAGGAATTAAAATCCCCTCCAATAAAAATGATTTTGGCACAGCCTTTGCCCAGCCAATCCCCAATATCATCATCTAGGGCAGATTTAATACCATGACAGTAGTATTTCTGCGGATTCCAATAGATATTAATGGCTAGAAATTCACTTGGGGGGTTCTCAAAGACTGCCAATAGACCAGCATTAGATGTACAAATAAAATTTGGGGGGGGGGGACAATTAGGGAAACCTGTGGTGTAGTTCAGAAACACGTTATGGTTGACTAGTGCTGGAGAAAGACTTGAATGGTTAAGTAGGGAAGGAACAAGGGCTAGGGCACCATTGCAATAGGGTTTATGCCTTTATAGATTTAGGAAAAAGTTCACATTTCAATCCTACCAAGACTGAGATAAACACATTATGGGTAAATGGCCGCCAAATAAAAATAAGCAGTACGGTAGGAGCGTTAGCCACCTGACAAAAACAAATCAAAGTACTTAAATTGTTTTATGTTAGAACTACTTGAATTTACCATTTTCATAGTATGAGCCGCTAGAAAAATAGCCACGAAGGAATGAATTTGTAAATGTACATCATCACTGTATTTAATCACATTTCCACATTATATCTGCATTTCTATGGAGGCCGGGGGCAAACATTAAAGTCGCCGTAAAAAATTAACTTGCACATAATTTCTTACTTGCGAAGAGTCAAATATCATTAGCCAATGGCTAGTAGCGAGTGAAAATGTTGCGCCGTGTAAGGATCCATTACATCCGTGATTTTAGTTCACACGGCTTGCATTTCACTGTGTACAGATTTTAAGTACAGCATTTGTATCCTCTAAAGAACATTGATTTGTGTTCAAGACATGTTGCTTCATTTTGGACGAAGGCAATTAAAAAATGATTAACTCGTACACATCGGCTTTGGAAAATGAAGGCACACAGAAAAAAAATCTCAGTATATTTTTACTTTATGTTTTGTGGAGCACTAGCTCACGGGAATGCCACGTCAAAGATCTAGTTGGTGTTACATTCATAAGTAGAGTTTGTTGGAAGCGAGTACAAATATGGTTTAGTTGAATAAAAGAGACGCATGCAGGGTGATTCAGCAACATAGTTCACGGTTTAGCAGATATGTTGTTGCTTAGTGGTGCAGCGAAGGACAGCTCATATAACTATTCACAGAGACCAGAGGCAAATTCCTGGTTAGGTTTTATACAAGGAGCCACACAGTGGCATTTAAGTGCTAGCAGAGTGATCAGGAGTTCAGGGTAAATATACATTTGCAGGTTTAATGTTCTGGCTTTCAAGTAAAGGTAGGCCTTTTATATGGCCCGTTATTTAATTAAATTTTTTTAAATTTCCAGTACTTGGGTTCGATATTTAGGTTGGGTGGTAAATTGTTTCCATGTTTGGTGCCCACCGCTGCCAAGGCTCTCCATCTGAGTCACATGTCTTTTGAACCATGGAAAAGTCATTTTATTAAATACAGATTAAGGCTCTTTGGAATATTTATTGATAGATTAAGGCTATCTTTGGAACTTATTTGTTGATGTAGGGAGGACATTTTTGGTCTCGGGGAAATGAGGCATAATGCTATGAAGATAATGTGTTTACCTTGTGGGACCTACAGAGTTGTTTTTAAAGCTGGAGTGACAGGAACCATGGTTTAAGACCTAGGTTGAGACCAACGCCTTTATTTTGGATAAGCTGTAGCGGCGGGATCTGTGACCTTTGGCTCGCTAGAATTTGTACTTCGCATGATCCCTCACGATTCACTATACTAATTAAGGCTGATGGGAGTTGTAGTCCAAAAACTCTGGAGAGCTAAAGGTTGCAGAACCCTGCTGTAGCAGATCGATCACATACTCTAGCCATGAGCATACGAGTGCTCGAATTATGTCAACCGTTAGGGTCTATTCAAGGTAGGAACGATTTTCCTCAAGATGTGTAGTTGGAACTGAGATGTTGAGTAGTCCAGAACAGTACAAGAATTGCCTTAGGAAAGGTATGTGGATACTTAGTGACTAGATTGTTTAGCTACGAGTCCTGAGTGTAGCTGATACCAAATAGGACACACAATGTACAATACCAGAAGGCTGTGAAGCATATCAGTTTTCAGAGTCTAGCCACGCCCATAGACGCAGTGGCATTTCATACATGAAGATAAAGCTTGGTGCCACCAGAGAAATGTAGGGAATCTCACGTGGGACAACAGTTACCAGTCAATGACTACATATGGTGACGCGATCCACCATTGGCAGGGACTGCGACACATGGTAGAGGAAAATGTAATTTTAGAAGCAGGAGATGTGGTGCCTTTTGACAAAGTCCCCAAGGGTAAATGATGTTCCGCTAGGCAGTGTACTCCAAATCACACCGACTAAATGTATCCGACTGTCTAATGTAAGATCCCCATTGTGCAAAACCCTATAAAAAGCCATCTCTGCTCGGGCCAGTCTCTCAGGACAGGGACGTTGACGATTTTCCTGTCAGTTTCTCTGCCGCAGTAAAGAAAGAAATCGGTTTCTGCTATGTGCTGCTGTTTTAAACCAAGTTTTGGATTGTATTACCAGTTCTGGCAGTTTGTTTGTAGTCTTGAAAGCCAACAACCACAAACGTGTCAGCATGGCAAGGTATCGTCTTTGTCAGCTTGGGTACAGTGGTGTTTACTTTTTCTTGACAATAAAGAAATTGTTCTTTTTGTCTGGCTACCAAAACGATCCGAGAACCGTGTAAGTACACTGCTTAGCTGCCAACGGGGCGAGGTTCATGTTCCACAAATGCAATAAATTAGCCAAATAAATGCAAAATAATGCCCGCATACTTTGCCCCGTGACATTTGTCGTGGATATTAGTTCAGTTAATGTTCCAGGATAAACATATTTCAAATATGGAATGTAGCTGAATACATTAGGTTTCTGCCTGATCAAAATCTTTCTTGTGTGGTTCATTTAGTCTATTTTCACGAATACAGAAGTTGGTCCTTCAAAAGGATCTGTGCCATGAATCTCTAGGCAGACTACTCGTGGACAGGGGCAAGCTCCTGGAATGCTCCAGCAGGACCTTGCTGGGTTGGGGTGTCCCTTGTGAGCTGTGCCAGAGGTTTGGTGGACTACTCCCAGCATAATTTAGAGAATTTCAGCGTAGATTAATTATGAAATGCATCATGATTTCGGGGTAGAGAAGGGAGCCTGGCACACAGTACCTCGGTCGGGTCAAACCTTAAATATTACAGCAGCCAATCAAACAATGACATGGGGTCGAGCTCCCTACATTTTTGTCTAGAATTCCATTTCAACCAACTAGAAAAATAGACCTAAATAGGATACAAAATAAGTTCATGAACAACATCGAATTTGAAACTGCAATTGCAGAAAAGTCTAATCAACACACTCCCAAACTATTCTATTGGCTTTTGCTGAAAGATTCTAACCATCGTTCCCTTGCATTTGTCGTTGTCCCGTAGCACTTTCAACCACTGTAATAGTCAGCCCTACAGATAAGGGGTACATCAGCTACTTTTACTCCCTAAAAATAGGCAAACACTCCCAACAGAAAATAGGAAATAGACATGAAGTTACTTGTGCCCCTGCTTTCACTCACACAGCGATATGGATATGTTTGGTCCAGTAGTGCGCGTAGTACCGCAGGAAAAACTACTATAATAACTGCCCGATAAGAAGAAGTCAACATGCATCTTTTAATGTTAATGAAAAACTAAGTGCAAAGAAATTATTCCAAAAACATTTTTACTCACTTATAAAATACTCCTATTTGGTATTGGACTTATTTTCTGTAAAAAATAAATTTCACTCCCTGTAAAAAATAAATTTTACTCCCAACTTTAAAAAAAATAGGGAGTAAAATACTGCCACTTCCAAATCTTATTTGTAGCACTGGTAATGGTTCAATATATGTTCAAAGGCATGTCAATAGCTGCTGATATTAAAACAAATAAAAAACCTGTTTCCATGTTCAACAATAAAACAGTATTATTGATTGCTACCACTATTCACGAAGGCTCTTTTAAATCTCTCCTCTAACCAGTTCCTCAAAACCATAGGACATACTAGGCTTTCCCTCTGCATTGCTGACAGCCAGTTTAGGAATATTCAATAGCTGGCAGCATTATGCCACCCAAGTGTGGCCTGCAGAGGGCTGGGTACGCAACAACGCGAAGCACTGCCACCACTAATGGCTCGTGTGCCCCTTTAACTGTAACTGCTAAGAATGATTAGGTGTGTCCTGAATTCCCATTAAGAATTATCGTAGGCTATGTCCACGTCTGTAGTTAGTGCATTGCAATGGGAGCCAGGAGTTATGTCGCAAGACCACTGAACTAATGACCTAACCCAGGTGGTCACAATGATAACGTTGTTGAGCAAGGCCTGCTCGCTAATTACCTGCCCAGGTTACGTGCTTTGTCCAACTGAAACCCCAACCCTCTACCATCAATCTCCATATCTAAATACTCCCAAAAATACCTCCTGCTAGCAGTTTGCTTAAAGCGTTAAGCTAATCATGCAGGCTTTTCTGGACTACAACCCGGTGCTGTGCGGCTCCCACCATTTTTGATACATGTACTAATGACAGCGGGCTGCAATGTGAGATAAGTGTTCACACGTGTGCAAACCATTAACGAAACCAGGCGAATGGTATATTGGATGCAGCCGTAAGAATGACAATGAACGAATGCTGCATGTGTGGTGGTTTACTGCACCTTGCAGGGTTATGTTTATACAACTTGTTTTACCGTTGCTGTGGTGAAATGCTGTATTCCTGCTGAAGAGATTCACTGTGTACATGTGTAAGTTTAGGGATATGCGAGTACAATCAGACGAGTGCTGGAGCTATCGGAATTTACTGGGGCGTTTGCATAAGTATTGAGCACGCACGCTGAAAGGGGCGCTGGGCTACATTTGCGAATCGAGAACTAGGACATGGCGTGCCTCCATGTATCAATTGTTGGGACTATAATCAGACAGGGGTACAAGTGGGACGGTGCGAAAATACTGCTAGTCAGGGTGAGCACAACCGAAACAACCCAACTACGTAAAAACTTACGGGGAACGTGATGGGTCATTGGAACATACGGTGGGGGGAGTAGAGGGTGGCAGTTACGGGTGGCAGTTACGGGAAGCAGCCGAACAAGTGCTGCTTCTGTGCCCGCACACGGTACTCACACTTCCTATGCTGGCTGCTGCACGACCAGGGCTGTTGCCCAGCAGCCGCTGTCCGCCGCCCCAAAACGAACTCCTATGAGCAGCCGAGGACGTTCCTCCCCCTGCAATGGAATCTCCGGCCCCGCCACCAGCTGACGCTGCTGCGTGGCAGGAGCAGCAGCAGCCAGGACAGGCTCACAGTGACGGAGGGCGACTTTACTTCCGGTGCCAGCCAAGCAGGCTGCCTGCACAGGCTCGGAACCCCTTCCTTTCTCAATTTTGCATCGAGGGAGGACTATACCAAAACAGACCCGTACCACCGTTCTTCCAGAGGATACACCCAGCTGCCGTAATGCAGCTAAGCCTTTGTAAAATATGAGTTTTAGGGAAGCCGCCCATCTGTGCACAGCTAGGACAGTAGAGGTCGCTACAGGGCCGATCAGTGAAAGGCACACAAGCGGCCTCTTCACTGACCAGTGTAGTGAACAGGCGTAGAGTTAAGCCAAGCACAGCTTCCACATTCAGTCCTCAAACAAAGGGGAGGAGTCGTTGTTTTAAATTAGATGTAGATTGTATGCAGGGGCCAGCCAAATATTACACAAGTGCTGTGGCCACCCAGCGTGCAATTGTCATCATTTGGAATGCGGAGTGTAATTGCCTTTACGCTTCGTTTTTAGGAAAAAATATTGTAGGCTGTGTTTATGGATTCCTGTGGAATCCCAGTATTTAGCAGATGCAAAGGCAATGCAAATTCGATAGGAATACATTAGTTTTATGCTTGCATAAACGTTTCTGCAGGCATAAAACATGGTGCTCTTTCAAGATGGAGAAGAAAAGCAAAGTAGAGATAAAAACGGGTACAGCATTAAATGGAGCGGTAAAAGCATTATGTTTAAGGCACAGCCCCATACAAAATGATCATACAGTGCGCAAGGCGTGCATCTACTGTCACAAGCAATATGCATGCTGCGAAACAAGCTTCCTAACGTGAAAATCAAAATAAAACACTAATGAGCTAATTTTGCTCCAGTTCATAATTTGACAGCAGGTACCTTGTACGTTTACACTCGGGCATGTACGCCGCCTTTTACCCTGCACATTTGCACTGCACTGTGCAAATGAGTAAAAAACCGCCTACCATGCGTGGCAGGCAGCATGAACAATGGATCCCTATGGAGTCTGCCTGCTTTATGCTGGCGCATAATGCAACAGGCTCCATAGAGAACCCCAGCATGTGCGCCAGCATGCAAATGCATGCTGGCGCAAATGCTGGGGCATTTATGGAGAAAGGGGCGGCGGAAACTCCAGTTTCATTCCATCCCTCCTCTCAACCATATAAGTGAATGGAAATAGCGTGTGACATAAGAAATATTGGCTTTATGTATGTTTCTTATGCTACGCCCCCTACGAACATGAGCCCTTAGAACCGAAAATTGTTTTTTTTATAACGCGTATAAGAGACATTTGAAAATAATTGTTGCAAGAAACAGTGAAAATGTGTCTACATTTTATTGTAGCAGTATCCATTTACTGTTATTTGCAGTTGGTGATAACCTTAACTTAGCATCCTTTGCAAGTGCACCTGGGTGCAATTTATCCTGCAATGGTGGAAAATTAGGGTCCTCACTCCCACCCCCTTCTTATTCATAAAGCGCACACACTCAGACCTCGCCAGCTTCCCTTTGAAAGGAAAGGCTGCAAACCCACTGGCATTCATGCATTCACAGACTGATGTTGCAAACCGAGTATACAGGCCCAGCTTTTGAGTAAATCATGATGCATTCGAATGTCATGCTGTTTCTGCACGCAGGTGTGGGGCAGATGCGTAAATTCCTCGCCCACCTCCTGCAGAAAATGCACAATTATCTCCGCCCTCATTGATTTCACTGTACATGTGGAGGCATGATTCCGTGTGGATATCTATCTATTTATTGCACATGTCGATGCAATGTAAAATGCAGAGGTGTTCCAGGCGTCTTTTTTCGGTTGATTTCAGAAGTGGATTTTAAATCGACACAGAGACCTGGTCCGCCAAGGTTTCCATGCAGATTGAAAACCCATTTGCGGAATAAAACAAAATTGTACACAGAGAACTTGCTAAGTGTATACTATGGAGACATATTTGCGAAACTAAATTGAATCATGTTCATGTTGTCAATCATTCCTTGTTGATTATTTCTCTTTCTGCCATTTTCTTTTACAGCTTTGACTTTTAAGCAATGAGGACTCTGTTATGTTCTTGTTTATAACCAGTGCTTCCTCCGGTGTGCATGTGTGTGGAGTTTGGAGTGTTGTGGGTAGAATGTGGAATGAAAGGCTCGAGGGGTGGGACGAGAGACGGTTGAGAGAGAGGGTGGATGCAGATGGAGCGCTGCGTCGTTATGGAATACATTTCCTTGAAGTCACTCTCAAGCCTATTCCCATCATTACCAAGGTGCTACATTTGGCGGCGAGGATAACGTCCCTGCTGAACCCGCGCACAGGGCTCCAGAAGGCTAGAGGCTCTCTCTGAGTTGAACCACCAGCAGGCCGAAAGTCACTGAGTCCTCAAGTAAGGAGCGCACAGCCAAGCAGCTAGCAGCAGCGAACGTAAGCACAATAATTAAACAACCTTCTCCCATATATATATATATATATATATGTAATTGCGAGTGCGAGCACAAGTGGATCAGTTGAACAAGACGATATCGTATCGTCGTAAATATTAGAGTAAAGGATCCTAAAGCATCACAAAAACATGCCACCGTCTTGGAAACTCCTAAATAGAAGTCAGGCAGAAATCATCATTCACCCAGCTTTTCCTCCTCACAGTGAAAAAAAAAAAGATTTTTTCCTTTCTTTTCCTTTTATCTTCCAAACATAAGTCATGTAGAATAAAGACTTAAACATTGCATAATAAGAATAATAGGAATAGAAAAGAGAAAGGATGCAAAGAATAACAGTACATCCTCCAGAAAGTTTTATACCAAATCGTGGGCAACTGAGTGTGGTGTGGCCAGAATGGAGGGAGTACTGGAAAAACTATATAAAGACAGTGGAACAAGATGGGTTGTCTCCACAGAAGAAAAAGATACTGTTATTACATGCATTAGGGCTTGTAGGACAATGTAAATATGGAGAGTTACCAGAGCTGTCGGGAGATGAAGCTGGTGATGTGGATGAATATCAACTTGCACTAAGACAATTGGAAAATACTATGCTACTATGCTCCAGAGGTAAATGTTGCTATAAATAGGTAACATTTTTACACGAGATCGCAAAAGGAGGATGAAACAATTGAAGAGTGTGGGTCAGCTCTAAGGAAATTGTCGCAGACTTGCCATTTCAGCACAGGCATCACGCTGGATGAGTTGATTAGAGACCAGATTATTATACACACCAGAGACCCGTTGATACAAGAAAGATTGTGGATTGTGGGCAACCCCACATTGCCGGATGCTGTAGCTATAGCAAAAAGGGTCGAATACACGATTCTCTGTTCGAAAGAGATGAAGAGCAAGAAGATGGAAGCAATAGAAGCTCAAAGTGTTGGACAAAGTCAACCTAAGCCAGCTCAAGAGTCTGGAGAGCACTCCTCTGTGAATGTGGTGAGAAGTAAAATAGAAAAAGAAGAAACAGATGAATCAATTGGGAGAAGTTATAAGCCTAAAGACCAAGATCGTAAAGAAACCAAAGGAAACACGAGAAAGCCTTCGTTCAGGAATGAAGGCAGAGACAAGGACAAATGCTATACGTGTGGCACAGTGGGACATTATGCCAAAGAAAACGGTGTCGGTGATACAAGATGATGCAGAGTCCGAGGAGGATAGAGTAGTGGTGGTTCGTGAACCAACTGGCAAGAAGTTAAAGTGCCCCTGATGTGATATTTTGTTGGAGAATTGGAAGCTCTCAGTTATGGTGGACAGTTGCTCCCCGTATACCATAATCACAACCAAGACATGGGAAAGGTTGGCGTATGAAGGGTTGAAAGCAAAGGTGCATCCATCGGATATTAAGAATCCTGGAGGATTTGAGGGTTCGAGAATTCACATCACAGGCTGGTTCAAGAGGTCGCCAAGCAGATATCAAAGTTTATATAGCTAAGAAGGGTGTAAATGTACTTGGCTAGAGGGATCAAGCAGTGAACCAGTGTTATTAGTGAAGAGCAGCAGTCCTGGTGTGGAAGGGATCTCAAGGGAGGACACCAGTGACGTGTTCCAGAAGCAGTTGGGTTTATTGGAAAACTACGCCCACAAGAACAGCCTGCCAGAAGTGCTGAGATCAGAGGCAAACCACCTTACCTTCAGGAAGCACCTGAAGACATACCTCTTCAGATGAAGAGCCTGGGGAAAGCAATGTTTCGGGGTCCTTAATAGACCGCAGTGTTTGTCACTTTATGTCTGTCTTGTTGTTGCTGTATTGTAAGTGCTAGCGCCCTGATGCCCACGGGCTACCGGCGCTATATAAAATAAAATACATACATACATACATACAAGATAGTCTTGAAACCAGGGGCAAAACCGGCTAAGCATAGCAAAGCCAGACCTATACCATTCGCTTTAGCGGATGGGGTTGAACAAGAATGAAACAGACTTGAGAAAGAGAATGTGATAGAGAAAATTGAGTCATCCCAATGGGTGAGTCCCATTATCGTTGTAGTTTTAGAAGAACGTGAAGTTGAGGATTTGTGTGGACCTCAGGGATGTGAATAAGAAAATATAGGTGGACAAATATCCCTTGCCCATCATTTCGGAGATGTTGAACTTCATCGAAGGAGCAGGTACATTTACCACGCTAGATTTATCCAATGCATATCATCAAATTAGTCTCACTGAAGACTGCAGAGATCTTACTGCATTTATTACACCGTTTGGGTTGTACTTTTACAAAAGAATTCCTTTTGGATTGGCCTCCATGGCTGCAGTGTTTCAAAGGGTCATGACCCAAGTACTTAAAGGATTTAAGGGGGCATTAGTTTACCAAGATGATATTATTGTGTTTGGAAGAGGGGAGCGAGAGGTTGCAGAGTGTATTGTCAAGATTGAATGAAAAAGGATTGAAAGTGGAGAAGTGCGAATGTAAGTTTAAAGAGGTTGAGGTTGAGTATTTAGGACATGTGGTGAGTGGGAAAGGTTATAGACCCCAACTGGAGGCCATGAAAGCTATCATCGAAGCAACTGATTCCAAGAGTAAAGAAGAACTCTGATCATTTTTGGGTCTTTGCGAATTGTATAACAACTTTGTACAGAATTTTGCCAGCGTAACATAACCCATGGGAAGGTTATTAAAAAAGGAAGTCAAGTTTGATTGGGATGCTGAGTGTGAAAAATCATCAGAGTGCATCAGGAAATGTTTATGTGAGTCAATAGATCCAGGTGGATTCGTGTTTGGAAACCAAGCAAAGTTTATTGTAGATGCCAGTGGGGTTGGTTTGGGAGCAGTTCTTTCACAAGTTTCGGACAGTGGAAGTGAAAAAGTCTTATTTCTTTTATTGTATTTGGTTTAAAAAAAAAACTTTTACAAAACACAGTTCAAAAATACAACATAAAAAAACAGAAAATCTAGTAACCAATACTCAAACATTACTCAACCATAAGTCTTATGCCATGCGTCGAGAGCCATAACAGAGATAGAGTAGGTACTCTGTAATTGAGAGAGAGATGTTGGCTTGTGTGTGGACAGTGAACTACTTCAGGAAATACGTGTGAGGAAGTACGTTTATTGTGTGTACGGATCATAAGCCGTTGGTGGAAGTGTTGTCGGTGCGAGGAATGTGTAGGGCATCCTCCAGAATAGCTAGATTAAGCTTGAAATTGCAAAGTGAAATATGTGCTTGGGGAGAAGAATCTGGTTGCCGATTTTCTTTCGAGATTGTCTCTTAATGGGGAGGAGGCAGAGCAGGTTGATGATGTGGGAGGTGTTGCTGTAGTTTTGGAAGCTATTTCTAGGGAAAAGCGGATTCAGGAAATACAAGAGGATGAAGTCTTGTGTAAACTTATACAATATACTAGAAAAGGTTGGCTGGATAAGAGGCTAGTAGATGAAGATTCTCTTCCGTTTTGGGAGGTTAAGGATGAGTGCTCTATGGAGCATGAGTTATTGCTGAGGGGAGGCAAGTTGATACCGCCCCGGTGTCTTAGGGAAGGGTTAATAGAAAGAGCTTATCAGGGGCATCCAGGTTCCACTGGCACCAAACACAATGTTCGCACCAAATATTGGTGGCCTGGAGTTGATCTCATGGTAGAAAGGTTCTTGAGGTGTTGTTGGCCTTGTGTCACAATCACGGGCCCTACCAATACTGGCCTTGCCCCTTGCACATGCCCTAGTATAGTAGCAGGCACATATGAAAACAGCCCAGTGTTTCCAAGGCACCACTGGGGTTCTTGGACCAGGTTGAGAAAGAACAAAAAGAGTTGGGCCCAGCTTGGCGTGCCTGGAGCCATGTTTCTTATTCATGAGGTGACTATGCCCTGCCACCTCTTATTCCTCCAACATGGAGGCCTTTGGGGGTGCCTGGCTCTGCCTTTTGCGTGGGGCTGGGAATGCTTAGTCATTGGGTGTGGCTGGCTATTTTAGCCACACCCAGGCAAGGGTTCCCTGCTTCACGTCATTCTGCCACTGCAGCGTGACGCTTACTGGCCTTGCTCCTGCTCTCTAGACCTGAAAGAAGAAAGAAACAGCTGTTAGACAGAGCTCTGCTCTACGGACCCGATATCTGATCCTCGGCAGTACTCACCTGGTTATCTGTCATGCATCGTGAGGGACACTTACCAGCTGCACCACCACATGTAGGGGGTCCTTTCCGGCGGCGGTGTGGGCTGTGGGTGTGCCATGATCCCGCCTCTATCCAGAGGCTTGCTGAACTCCGCGCATGGCGGCACCCTTGGTGATGTTGGTCCCGCCCACATTGGGCATTACCATGACGGCTAGATACGTGCGGAGTGCCGCCTTGTTTCCCTGCCGCCCACGTGACCCATGTCTTCTGCCTAGACGGCAGCAGCTTTCACGTGACGCCTGTACAACAAAGGGCGATCATGTGACCAGAAAGTGCTAAATAAAAGACGCCGCTTCCGGATACTCGAAGCTTCTCAGCTGTTTTATTACGGCGTTTGGCTACCTCAGTGCTCCCTGTATTCCTGTGTAATTTCCTGGATTTTGGACCTCGTTTTCTGTTTTTTTGGACTGCCATTGGGTTTTGTCCTTTTGTTGGATTTGGTACTGATTTTGGACTGATTACCTGAACTGCTACTACCTAGGATTTTGCTCTTAGTGGATTGCTGTTTCTCTTACCCATTTGCTTCGCATTTAAGGACTTTGGATTACCTAAGAACTTCATTGAACTCTGATTACAGTACCACGCAGCTGGCCATCATCCAAACCATAGTGGACCCTGAACATATCACAGCAGAGGTATCCTCCCATCTCCTTTCTGATATCCTACGATACCTTTCAGGGGGAACACTTAGGTTAGCAAGTGTCATCGGTCATCCCGACGGGTAGGTGCTCTTGTGCCTGTATCACTGTAGACCTTTGAGATCCTTGTATCTATTGCATACATAACCTTGTGTTTTTCCTTGCAGCCACCTGGGGATCCGGTGACTTCTGTTCCTGCCACCTGTGGCCCCAATAATCGGTCAGCGAGTTGTTATACTTTCTCTGACTGGTACTTGGGGACGGAGGTATTCTAAATCTACGTTGACCTCGGTTCTTGACATTATCCTTGTGTGAATTCTTGGCAGCAACCGTTCTTGGCATTTCGGCTTTTCGACTCCTCCGTCGCCGCTCCTGCTGGAAAGAGAAAAAAAACAAGACAATAGTTAGTAAGTGGAATTACCGGGCAAGGTAGCAGCGTTATGAACAGTAGTAACATCGCGCACACCATTAAGGCAGCAATTGAAGAAGGTGAAAACAGCATTGTGCTTGGGGAAAAGCGGCGCTTTAGAAAGCACCAGCATAGCGCCTTCAACGCCGGCAGCTGCTAGATGATCCACAACAGAGCACCACGCACCAAAGGGGCAGCGCTCTGCATCAAGACACTCTACAGAGCGCCAAGCATAGAAGGAACAGGTCACAGCCAGGACGCTGTGTGCCCCGACGCAAAATTGCTCAGAACTCTTACATGGCAAAAGGACACAAGTACATACAGCACAGTGCGCACAGCCAAACTGAACTTTAAACCACCCTTTAAAGACAATTATCTATGCCGCAAGGTGAAAGGACACTGAAGTAACTGACTCTATTGCGCCACCTGCTCAAGAAATAGCAGGATGGAGAGCTTCTCTTCATTCATTTTATTGTAGCAGTATCCATTTACTGTTATTTGCACTGCTGTCGGTGATAACCTTAATTTAGCATCATTTGCAAGTGCACCTGGGTGCAATTTATCCTGCAATGGTGGAAAATTAGGGTCCTCACCCTGATCTCTTCCCAATAAATCAGGTAAGCTGCGACCACGAAAGTTGGGAACCCGGGGGGGGGGGGGGTACAGGGTGGAGGGAGGAGGCCTATCCTCCACTCTCGTTAACGCAGTATTGTGTATCCCTTTTAGGATCACGCCCAGGGGTTCAGTTCCACCATAGGGTCCTGACACAGACACCACACAGAAGAGGTTTCCTGGTGCCCCCACAGAGCTAAGGTGAGTATTACACCTTGCCAGAATTCTGACAAAAGTTGCAAGGTGTTGAAAATGGTGCCTATTACTATGCATAAACCAGAACAGCCATGGGACCAGATTGGAATTGACATAGTGGGTCCTTATGATAATTTTGCGAATGAAAGAAAATGTTTAATAGTCATGGTAGATTATTGCTCTAGGTGGATGGTAAATAGAGTTGACATCCATGAGGTTATTAGATTCATGCAACATGTGTTCAGAAGGGAGGGATATCCCAAGGTGATTATTAGCGACAATGGTGTGCAGTTCAGAAGCAAAGAGATGATGGAATTTGCCAAATTGGTAGGTGTCAATTGGAGATTTTCTGCCAATTATCATCCCCAAACCAATGGGTTAGTGGAGAGATGCAACAGGGTGCTCGTGCAAGGGGTGAAGCAAGCTTTGAACAATAATATTTATGTGTGACGAACACTACTGAGAGAGTTACTTGCCGGTCACAAATTAATCTAGCAGACCGCTAGCGGCCACGAAGACGGCATTTGCCGTTTCTTGTTTCTATTTGACCCGTATGCCCGCCTTACAGAGAAGACCTGAGTTCCCTCGTCTTACCTGCTCAAGGGCATCGGATAAGTGAAGTGTGTACACACGTTACTGGGTCCTCTGGTCATCAATACCTTCCAGTATACAGATACTATCCAATCCGGTAACACTGCATGTGGCTCCAGACCTTTGTTCGATCGCCCAATTTGAGGGGCTATAATTCTTACACATCTGACTTTTGGTCCTGAGGAAGGCGTTTTCTGTCCAGATCATTACGCCGAAACGTATTTCAACTACATCTGCCTGACCTTCTTTGGCTGTTTGAGTTGACCACTGGACTTACATCAGCTATGCCAGTTTGCATATATGTAGACCTGAGCAGTACTGTAAGAAACAGTAGTCCAATGTGAATACACAAGTCAAGTTGAAACCAGTCATCTACTCCCAAAAAAACCCCACAAGGAACAAAAATTGGCTCTTGTTTTCCTTTGTCTGGGATTCCTTGGCAAACACATATGTGGATTTCCAGAACCAAAATAGGGTGAAAACGAAGCATTGTCAAACCAAAATAGGGTGAAAACTAAGTAATGTTATAATATCCCTCTGTCATAGGAATAGAATTTATTTTCTGTGTTATTTATAGTTCTTGTCCAAATGAAAACATTTTTTATTGGTTTTTTTTGCAAAAAATGTTTGTATGTTCTTTTTGTTTCACTTGTACTTAACTTTTATTGCTCTCCATGGTGCATGATTATTTCAAATGCTGTCATTTTGATCGAAAAATTATATTTTTGTGTAAAATGTCACTGAGGCTCTTGCACCAAAAGTTGTTTTATGTTTTCTATTAAAATAATGAGAATTATAGCCAAGTCTTTGGTCAATATTTAAGCGTTAAATTCCTAGCAATGACCCTCTGAAAACAGCTATGACATGACCACATGCTAAGCAGAGGTAAAATACAAAGAGCCAGAGTCAATTAGGACACTCTTTGGAACTAGAAAGTAATATGCCCAATTGAGAGTGATCCTGCAAGGGAACCTTATGCTAGACCTGTTTACTAGTCTGTGGCATTTTTCTTGTATGCTACAGTGTTGTACACTAGTTGTTTGCTTTTTGAGGTTAGAAAAAGTGAGGTGAGTATCAGTAATAGGTATACTACATCACCTGTATTTTACACCCTGTGGGGTCACTATTTGTTGATACTTGTTGAACAATAATATGTCATTTGAGAAGTTGTGGATTTGCAGGACATCTGTTAGAGCTGATAAAGGTAACTCGCTGATCGATTTGATTAGAGGCAGGGAACCCAATACTGTGTTGAATCCGGTATGGGTGAATCGTAGGAGACCAAAGGTTGTTAGCAATAGTGGTTTGGAGTATAAGAAGATGGAGTGTTCCTTTAGGGCGGAAGTGGCGCCCGGTGATCTTATCAGAATAAGAAAGGGAAGAATGTTGAGAAAGCGGGAGGCGAAGTACACCAAGCCTGTGAAAGTCAAGGAAGTGTTCAAAAATTTAATTAGGAATCAAGATGGTTACATATGGAATCTAGATCGAGGGAGTAGTCCTGTGATTTGAATCCTTGGACAAGTGAGGATCATGGGCCAGTATGACCAAATGGAAAATAACCAGCACTTATGGAAGGGGATGGCTGACCACTGGTGGATGCATTGGACTGGACTTTCTACAATGTTCTGAGTTAGGTGATGGGTCTGATGTGTACACCTACGTCGGAAACAGATTACCAATAACATCAAAGGAGGACAGGTTCGGGCTGACAAGGCCTTCATTGATTTGTCTTATCTGAGTTTCAGTTCTAATTTGTCCCTGCTAGAAGGTACCAGAGGCATAGACGGGGTATGGTCTAAGCAGGCAAAGCCCACAAAAAATCTGTAAATGCCCACTCAACAGCACTGTATGGGCATTTACAGATGTTATGCCACTGCCGTGGGCCCAACTACATTAGATTTAAGCCCCACTGGTTAGACAAGCCTGGCTACACCTCTGGAAGGTACGGCGGATAGTACAGTCTGTTTTTCTAAACTGTCTCTGTCTACGCTACTCTTTAAAATATATTGTGTGAACCTACTTTCACCAGCAGTCTGGCAACATGACCTGGATCCACCAGTGCTTTGAAGGGACACTCGCAGCTTGCAAACCACCTTCTCACAAACCACATACAGCACCACAACCAAAAGTCAAGGAGTCACTTGAAGCTCCAGAGGAGTGGTCAATAGGACGTGGTGTTTTATGGTAGCCACACAGCAGATCATCTTTTAATGGAGTAGCACGTTCAGACACAGCACAGAGATTGTTAATGGGGTGGTTTGTAACTGAATAGGTAAGGGATTGCATCTATTTTTATTTATAAAAAAACACATGCACCCGATTTCTAACGTTTATTACATAACACTGCCTATCAGTCAGGAAAATGCATGCATCCAGGTGATCAAGTAATGGGTAGGTAGACAGTGAGCAAGAGGTTTTGGCATAGAGAGTGAAACTAATCATCATTAGGGGGTTTCGAAAAAGGCATGTGTGGATGATTTTTTTTTATTTTAATTTGTCTTTCTCAGGGCCATTTAGCAGAGTTTTCCCATCCATTTGTCCCCAATTTGTCCTCCTTAGGACCTCAGAAAAGTGGAGATTTCCTTGTGTAAATGTGTAGAGTATGTGAGTCTGTATGGGTTCAGGGATGGATGACTAGTGAGGCGAATAGCGCCAGAGTTGTTAGGCATATTTAGAAAGGGTACAGGCAGGGCAAAGGAGGTGCCGATACCACCAAAGGGTATACTAACACGTTATATATACATCAAAGATATTAATAGATTGCTTTCATATTTGCAAGAATTACATGCCTTAATGAGAAAGAATGTGCCAAACCAGTTCCCGCTCGAAGGTGCGTTTCATATCGACAATTTGCATAATCTTAAACACACGTTAGATATTAAGAAGAGAGAAATCTATTCAAAACAGTAAGGCACTTATTCCAACTGGAATGAAAAAGCTTCATAAGGGTGAAATGCCACCGAATTAAGCGGAATGAAGGATTCTAATGAGAAATTGAAAGATCAGATTAAAAAATCAGAAGGGAAATGTTACCTCTTAGAGGGTGAAGAAAAGGGTCTGGCACCCGCCCTGTTCAAACCTCAATTGGTAAATGGTAAGCAGGACAAGGAAACAGCAGAGGATATTATTAATCTTTTCACCAATGTCCAGACTAGTACTTGGTTGAAGGACCGATCCAGTGTCCTTGGTACTCCACAACCAGCCACTGCACGAGTCACATTGTCCAGACCCCAATATCCCAGGGTCAGACTGCACCTGTCACCAAATTATTATTATTATAATAATTATAAATTTTACAGCGCAAAAGTAGAACAGTAGCAACGGAACACTGTACTGTACTTAGATAAAAACATTGGCAACAAGAATCTAACAAGTTATCAAGTAAATATTAGTAATAATTATTACAGTACATTACATGGATAGCCAGAATCTGGGTTGTACCATGATGTTGTTGGAAGAGCCAGTTTGTCAGTTCTTTCCTAAACAGAAGGTGACTTGGAGCAGTCCGGATTCCATGAGGGATGGAGATCCAGTGGGCCAGAGCATAGGATGATAAGGATTGTTTCCTAGTTTTCTCCTTGCAAGAGCAAAAGAAAGGCACTACAGAGAATACAAATATAGCTCTTCAGCTACAGAACATATAGGGGCAGGTTACCCAGTAGATAAAGAATTGCCCAGAGTAGGTGGAAGAAGAAGGGGCAGAGAAAAAGGGAGAGGTGAGGGCAATGGATTTTTGAGCCCCACAGTGAGTAATTATTGCAAGCAGGAGGGTTATTTTAAGAATGAGTGTGCTAATAGGCCCCAAACAAATTTTCAGTCCCCACTCCTGAATCCTCCCCCATTCCCGAACCCACCACCATTCCCGAACCTATATACACCCCAAAGGTTTGATATGGCTTAAGCCCTGTCCAGATTTTTGGAGGTACGTAAAGTCGTATTGCTTCACATACCTTGCTCACCTCATCTCTTTTGAGGACACTGGTCAGCGTTTATGGGTACCAGTAGAGGGGGACCTTGTCACATTTGAGAGATTCCTTTGTTGATTTACTGGAGCACATATACATTCACAGTGATTTGCTGCAGGGGTACAATTTATCTCTTTTCCTTTGTGAAATTATTGCAATTTTTAAGATGTTTCCAGGATGGCCTGGTGGCAGAGGAATATTTTCTACCATTTTTTTTTTCATTTTATTCGAATGCACGGAAATCTACTCTCAAAACGGCCATGCCACACTTTTTTCATCCAGTTCATTGGGCATTTTGTCCTTTGGCCTTCTTACTTCCACCTCAGGTCAAGAAATGCCATATATGGTACGCCCTTTCCCGGGCCCCAACTTGGTGTTCCCGGGCAAATTGATCATGTGTGCATCCTGGCTGGATCTGGTGGTTGGGACTCTCAGCCTGGCTAAGTCTGTCGCTGTGCAGATGTGGGGCAAGGAGCTGTCCATAACTGGATTTCCCTTGCCATTTTGAATGGCAGATCCTTGACATTGGTGAGCTGGAGCCCTAGCTGGACTTTGGGATAAAAGGAGGGGTGCTGCAGCCATTACCCAGATAGTCCTCTGGTGCCAAGACCCCAAACAAGAGTGTACTGGGAGTCCTGCTGCCCATCCTTTCAAGCACCAGGTATCTGTGAACACTTCATACAGAGAGACAAGAGAAAATCAGACGCCAGGGAGTTTTTTCATCATGGCCTTTATTTGCTGTAATAACAAGACACACACTCAAAGATATTTTTTCCTTTATCCTGCTTTATAGTCTTTTTAGATGAGGCAACCTTTTTATGCAAATGACTACCTTGTACAGGGTATGCTTCTGTTAGGCCCCCTGATTCAGAGAAAAAACATTCCTTCACTTTCCTTGGAGGGCTTATCTTCTGTGCACACCAAGCCCACATTAGCATAGCTGGCATCCACAATTTTCTCTGATGCATGAAACTGATATGCTTATTTTAGACTTGGCTGGACACAATTATGACAGTGCTCAGCACCTGCCACGAACATTTTGATGCACCGATATGTAATCCTTATCTAATTGCTGAGGTCCTGCCCAGTTAGTTAGTGCTCTATACTGTTGGAGAAATATATATACTCTATTATATGGTGCTAAAATAATACAGCTGGTCTCTCAGAATAGTCTGCATGACACACCGTGTGCCCTCTTCAATAAGAACATAGATAAATGTATATAAACTTCCCTTATTTATCTGGCCTCATCACAAGGGTGTCTACTTTTTCTGCCAATTTCCATTGTTAACCGAACAAATCTAATTACCTCACTGCGAGATGCTGCCAAAGACTATCAGCCTCCGTTGCTTGTCTGAAAGCACTTGGCATGGGTCATAATCCGCAGACCTGGCTTAGGCCTGGAAACCATTTTGGACTTCAGTTATCCATTTTGAAATACATTTTTGTCTGACACTGTATTTTCCTTCAGGGGGCTATTATTTGTTTAATTAAGCATCTCTCACTTTGTATCCTTGTGCATTTATGGAATATGTGTAACATTAAAAGTGCCCTTCATTTCCTGGGCCATCCCAACCTAAATATGCGCAGTGTCATGTGCACTTTTTACTTTTAATAAAGGCACTCTAATCCTGATTTCTGCAATGATGAATGGGAGAGTGAACCTATTTGATCTGCCTATCGTGTTATCTATATTCAGTTGAGGGGGAAGGGGTTGGCACACCCTATACATTTCCCCCCTCTGGTCAATATTCGACCAGTGGTCAATATTCAACCACTTCGCCCAGTGTCCACCCTCCCCCAAATGCAGTGCACCTATGCATCCCTATCCCAGTCACCCCCCTCAGTGCAATTCTCAACAGATAAAAATCTCAAGAAGGGGCGGAAATCTAAACAAAATTCTTCTGCAAAGAGAAACATACTGGACCGACAAATTGAACTCAATGCAACCCAATGGGATGAACACAGATTGGGATTTAGGTTGCTTTCTATAAAAGAGCACAGAAACACCAACCGGTCAGCAAGAATCCAAATAGCCCCCCGAGTATAGAATTGTATTTGTAAAAAATCGGGCTAGTACAAAACAAATGCATATGAAATAAATAGAAAACATTTTTTGAGTGCTCTCTAATGAGCCATGCAACACTTTAAACAACAAACAGCATGTTTAGTAACATCCCAAAACTTCTGTAGATACGATCTAGAAGCTTATTGAAACTATTCTAAGATGGCGGCCATGCAATCACAGAAAACTAGCTAGTTGACTTCTTGGTAGAAAGCAATAAGGGACTACATCTAGGGAGTTCAAAGAAACACAATCAAGGCGTGGAGCTACCTCAAGGAGACACACATGCTGTAAAAGGGGACAGGAGAGCGCGGACCAAGGGAAGGAGAAAATTAAAATCGTGATCGGCACCAGACAGCAACACGAGCCGCTTGCGGCAGTGCTGAGCGGACGACAACGAGCTTGCACGTACGGCAAGCCAAAGAAAGTAGCCGACAGCGGTCCGCAGAGTCAGGTGAGACAACCGGGACACGATATGAAAGTAAAGCATGAAAAACGCTGAACTAGGGTAAGGTGACTGGGGCACAGCGCTATGATGTAGCGACTGTTCCCAGCACCAAACCCGCTCATAAACATTCAAAATTCATGTAGA
Source organism: Ambystoma mexicanum (assembly GCF_040938575.1). Classification (NCBI taxonomy): domain Eukaryota; kingdom Metazoa; phylum Chordata; class Amphibia; order Caudata; family Ambystomatidae; genus Ambystoma; species Ambystoma mexicanum. The sequence goes on from NC_090922.1 coordinate 1,237,487,287, forward strand.
AAAACCACGTCATATTCATTCTTTACAGATCAGGCGTAATACTCAAGACAAACACAAGAGTTGATGAATAAACGATACTGGAATGAAAGTCATAAGTATTAGAGACTGACAGATGGGAGAGATCCACAGTATTACAGGTACATTGGTCTATTTAGTCAAAAGAAATTGTGAAGCTATATAGAACATGAACAGAGGGTCTAAATAGAAATATATATTTAACTTTCAGATACATCAGATTGAAGTATAGAATTTGGTCGCACCTGATGAAGGGCTAAGAGAGAGCCCGAAACGCGTTGTGCATCAACGGAAAGAAAAGAGACTATTTGATCAATAGTCCCTTGATTTCATTTGAGAATTATGGACTCTAAACTGTAAAGATCAACAAGAAAAAGAATGTTAAAGAGACATTAGAAACATTTTCGGATTTAAAAAGTTGTGAAAACACGGACATATTGTTTGGTTTATTGAAAACTGTTTCAAACATGAGACTGCATGTAACATTTTGTTGTAAAATGGGTATTTTTTGAATCACTAACAAAACTGAATAGAGATACTACCCAGACCTTTAAGGGTCATTGTTTTTGGTTAAGAATAAAATGTGAAAGCAAAAATTGCACTGAGATAATGTGTTTTGCATGTTAATGCCTAAAAGTGTGCACAGAGTATGATCATTTTTGTTGAAGTGATCTTTCAAACCACTGTGTATTCCGATTCTGTAGCCCAGAATTAAACTCTGTTTAGCACCTAAGCTTGTATTTAATTCTAATAAGTAAGCATTGGAGTACACATTAAGGTGCATAGAATTAAGGAGTGCTCCTCTACACCCAAATTGACCCTTTGCCAGGTTTCTCTTGCATAACAGGTTTTCTTTTCTCAACCATTCACTTCTTTCAGTAATACGTAATAATATCTGCTTGACTCTTGTCAATGCTTTCTTGACTCTTGACAATGCCTCTTCAACAGTTATCGGTCCCCTTTTCTCAGACCTTTAATATATTCAAGTGTTCTTAGCTTCCTTCGTGCAATGGACATGCCCTGGGGTACCCCTGCCTTCTAGGTAGACTCGTTGATTTCCAGTCACGTGTCTGTTGGCTTTTATATGGCGCTGGAAAACCTCCTTCAGTTCTTGCTGCTTTGTGCCACCTTTCCACACCTCAGGTTCCCATCTAAAGGACTTCGATTCGCCCCACTGCCTTCCCTGGAGCACCGGTAAGCACTGTCCTTGCAGTCCTGTAGCTGCGAACGCCCAGGGAGCTTCTCTCTGCTCCGGCCATCTCGGCAGCATTCCGCAACGCCGGTCCTGCTTCCCCCAGCTCACTCGCGAATCTTGGCCTGGCTTCTCTTCTGTTCCCGCTCCTCTGCTACTGCAGCTTACCCAGATCTCTGCTTTTCGTCCTGTGCTCACTGTGTTCCACAAAGGAAGAAGTCGTCCTCCTCTTGTGATCGATTCCCCATTTTAACGTTCCCGCCCTCAATTCAGGTTTCAGAAAGACTAGACTGCTCCTTGTTAAGCCAACTGTCTTTCTTCAGTGTTTGATACCTCTTTCTCGTCCAATTAGCAAAGTGATGTTCGTGTGTGTAAGAGTCAATAAAGAGAGGATGTATGGCTCTGGTGTGTCTCTTCCTCATCCCAGTACCTGACTGGTGTTTACTGGGAGATGATTTATGTGAAAGATAGGGAAGGGACTGGTAGTAACCTACAAAGTCCTAGTGGAAATCGGACTCTTTACAAAAGGGAAATGGGGGATACCCTGTCGCACCCAAGGGTGCCTCATCCTCACTCCCCAGGTCTCCGCCACCCGGGTGATTCTCCCACATATGTCCACACCCAGGCTTAGGATCCGATAGCAACTGCCTTTCCCTGGCCACCTGGGAGGAGGATATATTGGGGAAAGAAGTGGCAACACCCTCAAGTTCCTCACACAGGGTACTGCAGAGAATCATGCCAGCACGTAGGGACTGAGTAGGATTCAAGCCTTCCTCCTTTTTGATGAGGCCAGGGGACTGGCCTTGCCACACATGGAAGTCACACTTCTTTGCTTGGCAATAAAGAATTTTCTCTTAGCCGTTGTAAAACATGCCGGACATGAAGGACATGCTGTGTGTATGATTCAGAGAAGATGAGGATGCCATCGAGATAAATTACTACAAATGTATTTATTTATTAGACATTTGTATGGCGCCTATACAGCAAATGATCAATAATGTCTCTGAAGACATTGTTCATGAAATATTGAAATGTGGTTGGGGCATTGCATAAGACTAAGGGCATAACCAAATATTCATACAAGCCAGAGGTTTTTAATTCAGTTTTTCCAGTCGCCGCCTCCCTGAATTTAAACCAGATTGTCAGCTTCTCTTAGGTGTAACCAATGGCAGAATATTTCAGTTGATCTAGGAGCACTGAGATCAATGTAAGAGGGTACTGATTTTTCACTGAAACCAAATTCAAGGCTTGATATCCAACACAGGGCCTGAGGTCCCCCTCTTGAAAGTAAAGAGGGGTGACGCAACCAGTGGCTGTGAATGACGGATGGTCCAGTTCTGTAATGCCTTGTGAAGATACGCCTTTAGTATTTTGGCTTACTTAACAGTGAGTGAATACATCCTTCAAATTCATAAAGAAGTTCCGGGTTCCAAGTCAATATGGCAGTCATACTCCCTATGTGAAGGCAAGTGTTCTGCCTGTCCTTTAACGAAAACATCCATGATAGCATGGTATTTTTTTGGTATGGCTGCGAGAACCCTGGGAGATTGCACCTGTGCTAGAGAGCCCAGAGATGTGAGACTTACATGAGGACAAGAGTGTGCCCATATCTGAGTCAAAACAATGGTCTCTACAGAACTGGGATGAAAACGTCACTGTTAGATTATTCCAGCCTATAACGGAATTATATCTTTCTAGCCAGGAAACCACTAATATGACTCCAAACTGAAGAGCGCAGATCAAACCAAAACATATGCTTTCTCTGTGTCCTGTTAATGCCCTATACAAAGGTGGGATTTCCCTACCTGAACGAAACTAAGGAAAGTCGGGTCAAAGAGTTCAATTTAAAAGTCTGTCTATGGCCCAAACCTATCCTTGCCCTTACAACTAAACAATGTGTAGGGATGTCAATAATAAAAGAAATGGCGATCAACACAAAGTTCTGAGCTTTTTCCAGCTCTTAGCTTCCTCTTCAGCTCCCCTTCCCCAAGTTCAAGACAGTTCCACAAAAGGTCTCAAGATTACCTTTCCCAAGTTCAAGGCAATATAGTTCCACACATTCCTCAGAGTTTGCTTCCCCAAGTTCAATGCAACACAGTTCAAACGAAAAGGGGTCTTCAGGCTCCGTCCTCAAGACAGTATTTGCAGTTCACCAAATCTCAGGGTTCCCTTCCCCAAGACTTCAACGTAGCAACTTGTACTGGTTTCCATCTTTCAAAGTGCAACACAAATCTAGGCCAACTTGACCCTCCTTCTGGATTGCATTAGCAGTTCATTCATAGTGTTCCTCTTAGCTTATTTCACAATGTCTTTGGCTTTTACAATTCAGGTCTCCCTGGGCTAGGCACAGTTGTCAGACCACACGGTCCACCGATTACAGGTCACACAATCAGGAACCCTAGGCTCTTTAGCCAACACATGTTCTTCTGTATTTGCCCTTGTGTACGGCTTCACATTCACTTAACTTTTCTTTGTCGTCCTCTTGTCTACATGTGCAGGTTCACACTCTCCTGGCTTCTCCTGGTTAGCCTCTTGGCTTTGACATTATGTGTCACACGTTGTATACCATTATTTGACCTTGCCACACTGTATCCATTCATAAAGATCACTTTAAGGTGGTTTTTGTATTCCCCACCTTTTTTTAACACTCTTGCACACTTGCGCTCTCTTCCGTAGACTGCTTGAAAATGGGCCCTTTCCCTTTTCTCCTTTCACCAGCTATTAGCTTTGCTCATAAGGTTTCATTCAGTTCGATATTCAATATGCTTATTTTAGCTTAATTTCAAGTTTTCATTCAGTTCAGCATGCAACATGCGTGATTTAGCTTCATTTCAAGTGTTCATTCAATTCGGGATTCAATATGCATATTTTAACTTTGTTTCAAGTTTTCATTTAGTTCGGGATTCAATATAATTCATACAGCACTTTGGTACTTATGCATGACCCCCTGGGATCGCTACGGCTCTGGGTGCCCTTCCCTTGCACTCACCAGTACTCTGCGTTTGGCTACTCTGCTTCTAGTCAGCTTCACAGGCTGGTGGGCCAGTCTCGGTGTGCCCCGCTTGCTCGCTGGGTACTTCCTGACACACACCGGCAGGTCCGCTTCTGCTCCACAGACACTGACAGTATCCTCTCCTTCTTCTCTCTTGCTCGAAGCTACAGGTGCTTTCCCTCAACCACAGAGGCTTCCACACCTGTGGCAGCCTAATGGGACGACTCGCTCTGGGCTCCACAGGATCTTTGGGACATCTGCCAACATTCCGGCTTCTCCTCAGGACCCGCCACAACTGTTTCCTCGTGAGAAGGGCCCTCTGCTGGTCTCTCTCACTGTTGCTCTCCATGTTGCTTCTTTGGTCGTCTTTTATGCACCTGCAACCATTTGAAAGGTTGCAGTTGTGGACTCTCATTTGGGTTTGCCTGACTATAGTTAAAGGAACATGCCCGATCTTTAAAGCACCCTGTAGACATCTTCCTCGTCCCAGTACTAGAGTGGTGAAAGGAGTTACTAGTGTTCATAACTCCTAGTCACCTCTTCCTTGTCCCAGTATTGTCATAGCAAAACTATGGGACAAGTAGGGGAGATCTTTTACAATAGCCCCCACAGGCTGGGGGAGGGTTAGGTTGGTGTTCAATACGAAAAGGGGGACACCATGTCTCACCCTTGGCCCTTCTCTTCTTCCCCCTCTTTCTGGGGCTCATAGAATGGTAATATCTCTGGGTATTTTCCTGGTTAGTGGGACAGGGAAAGCAATACCCCATAACGACCTTTGGGATAGAGGGTTCTTACTGAAAGGGAAGTGTGGAATACTGTGTCTCATCTGAGGGCATCTCATACCCAATCCACAAGGACCCTCCACCTAGGTGATCCACCCTTGCTTCTCCGCACTCAGGGTCAGGATCCCAAAGCGATGGCCTTTAGCTGGCCACCTGAGAAGAGGACCCAAGGGGAGTAGATGTGAGGATGCCCTGAAATTTCTCACAGTTCTTGATTGGTAACCATGATGAATGTTAGGAAAGATGTCTTTTTTAGCAACTTTCTCTCAATAGTTCTATGGATTCCCCAAACGTTTTGCTTTTTGTTTTATTCTGTCCTGACTTATTACAGGGAACCTTCAGGTTCACTTCTCTGGCCTTTTGCTCATTTTTGTTATGGGTCCATCAGACTATCAGTACTGGGAAACTGTTTCCCCTTTATCTTTTTACCTTTTAGGTAACTTTTTAATAGTGCACAGTGCACACAGCATCGTATAATGCGTTGCAGTGGGGATACCTTTGTATCAGCCTAGTCTTTTACACTTGGGATTTTTGGTTACTTTTATATGTGCCTAAACACAAGCTGTTGGCATTAAACATATTTTTACCATTTTCACAGTATGGCTAGTGTGCTTGTTCACGCTTACCATGCATGGCTACAGAACATGGCTAGTTCCCTAAAATAGCCACGCCATGAGATTTTTACGTTTTCCTCGGCCATGTTTTTGTTCAGCCTTCTTCCTGTCTTCCCAGGTCAGGGAATCCCATATAAGGGCATGCGCTTGCCTTGGAAAGCAAGAGCTTTCACGGCCTAGCAATGCCTTTGTGTGTATGGCCCAGGAAGGCGGTGGGACTGTCTGGTCCCATTCCACATTCATGGTGTCTGAAAGTCTAGGTGTATAGCATGAGTGAAGCCCACAGTGGTCCCTGATTGGGCCACTGGTGGCTGTTTGAATGGTGCAGATCTTTATCATTGGTGGGCTTGGATTTCGGATAGGAAGAGGACCCTTGCAGCCATTTCTTCACATCAGCATTGGAGTCAAGTATATAAGAGCAGCTGACTGAAGATCCGTACACAACTCCCAAAGAGGCCCGTGAGGAACCAATCGATGAGACTCGGACACACAAGAGTCATGGTTTTGGTCAAAGACTTTTATTAAAATAAAAGGGGGTGTAGAAATGCCTCTCTGTCCCTTCTCTAAGAGTTGTTTCCCTACCTAAAACCAGGGTCAGACTGGGGCAACACTGGGGCACCTAAAGAAAATGACCCTCACCTAAAAAATAAAATGGTCCTCAAACCCTTATCCGTGAATCGCATGAATACACAACTTTACAGAAAATGCAACTTATGGAGCGTTAATGGTGTTTGTTGCATGTAATGTTTTGTGTAAACGATTGAGAAAACCAGTGATAACATTCCTTTTTTTTTTAAAAGAAAGGCCGCCAAAGTGGCTAACGTGCACTAAAGAGGACCATGTTACATCACACAGCATTGAAGATATGCATTTACTAGTGGTTATAGACACACAGTGATGGGCTTGTCTGACTGGCTGCTGGTAGCTCTGCTAAAGCCTTGCTTTAGTGGATACTTGAACAAAAAAAGTAAAGATGACGATAACCCAATAAACACAGTATATATCATATAAATACAGTACAGGGCTTGTAACAATGATATGATGAGCACCACCTGGATATCAAGCATCACCCAATAACTAGGGGCTATCCATTTGGCTCCGGACTGAAGAACTACTAGAGCACAGCATGCAGTAAATATAACTTCCACGCAAGATGTAAACTATAACTATTGCACTTTCTCAATACTGCAGCGTTCCTGCAGGCCAGGAGAAAATTATATGCCCAGTTACTCGGAGCATTTTACAGCTGCTATCATCGATGGCCAGTTAATACCACTATGCAGTGCCTGGCATGTGCCCTTCCCATGCCTACTAAAGCCCAAACTGTTGGCATTGCCAACGCTTGCTGATATTACAACTAGAGCCTGTCATCTGCAGGCTAAATGCAACCCTCTACAGCAGAGGTACACTAACTCCAACAAAGCTCTATTTTTCCCCATGGCATTTCTATGAATAGTGCCAAGAGACGTCTTAAGGTATTTGGTCACAGACCCTTAACACTTACAAATAATAAAGCAATGCCTACATGTGTGTTTTTATTCACGTTCTTGTGTATGAATTATTCTTACATCTGCTAGATGATGATGGGCCAAAGAAACGTAAGCGTATGATGCAACATGTGTTGGATATTTGTTCAAGGTGTTGCACACCCAGTGTGAGAACAGGGCATGTACTTATTCCTTAGATTTTAGATTTTCAGGCCATGGTCTTACTGGATATATACCACTGAGAGGGAGTGCACAATGCGCCACTCTCACAGGCCGAGCCTCTGTGCTGATAGACCTTGATGGCAGGCAGTCAGTGTATAAACACGCATAACACATTGACATATAAGATGTGTCTAATATTTGCTGCTTCTTCATGCCTTTTGTAATGGTGGTGGTGTTTGTACACACTAGTAACACTAGCGTGATTGAACAAAATTCTTTAAGATGCAAAATTTGCAGGACTGTTTACCAAAAGCTCCCTCCTCGGTTAATACCGGAACAGCCTGCCTAACATGTGAACAAGGAGAAGAGGGAGGGTGGACTGGCAAGGAGCTGGTGAAGGTCAGAACTGAGGCAAGGGGGAAGGCTCATGGATGAATGCTGAGACCAGGGACTTGGGAGAGGAGACTGAGCAAAGACCTGCTGACCCATGGCGTCCTCTGGTCGAAGTGTACGAAATGAAGTAGTGGAACTGTGTTCCCTGCTGGCCTGCCCCCCCCCCCCCCCGCTCCCCACAAACCCCATCGGCACGCCCCCGCCCACACACAATCCAAACCCTCAAAGAAAAACACCTGCTGTTTAAGGGAATGTTCAGTGCAGTGCAAGTTTAAACTTCTTCCTACACTGATATTTGAAAAGTAAACCATTCAAGAGTGGTTTCTTTTAAAATAAAAGTATAGGAGCAGCAAGACTTAAAAACAAAAAGTAGAGGAGCACCACTCCCAAACGCTCCCCCCTACTTCGACCACTGCAGGGGAATACATGAGGTAAAAGCAAATGGGGTGTGGCATTGAGAAAGCATATTTTTAGAGTGCATTGAGAAAGTCACATTAAAAGGACACACTCTACGCTGGAACTTAGATCCAAGCTCTGACAGGCCTATAGGGCAATAGGGTAATGCCCAAACCAAAAACACAATGCTATTGTGAGACCTTTTTTTTGGTCAAAGTGGGCCACTTTCGAGGCCCATGTGGACCAGTTTGATAAGGTATTTAACCATGCGACTAGTAGTTTTGCCCAGTGCTACTGAATAAATATTCTTTAAAATGCACAATTTCCATCGCATTTTATCAAAAACCTCCTACTACGCAGTCTGTCAGAAAAGGAATGAATTGCCATTTGCAACTCAGTGGGCCACTATTTTTATTGCTGCTGTGTCAGAGCCTCTACCGGTGCATTGCCCCCTAGTAGCTCCTTCTCCGTCAGCTTCCCTAATGGGCCTCATTACACGGTAGGCGGTAAAAAATGCGATTTACCGGCATGGCGCTATTAGCGTGTCCGCCCTCGCAGGAGACCGCTAACAGTGTTCCATTACGAGTAAGCGGACATGCGCATAGGGCCATGCCGGTAAATGACCCTACCGCCCTGGCGCAAAAGCACCTTTCCGGCTCCGACCAAAGTGCTGATAGCACCTCCGCCCTCATGCTGCATGCTATTAGCGGTCACCGCTATTAGCGGTCACCGTAAAACACCGGAACCGGAAATAGCGTCATCGCACAGGAACGGGAAAGAGCCCGGCGGCCATCTTTAAAAACACAATCCATTGCCATCCCCTGCACTCAGGACCTGCAGCAACACCACAACTGGCAAAACCACTTCCCACAATAACAAACAATGCCCAAGGCCCTAAAGAAAGCTGATGTGCGCCAGTGCAAAGAACGCTTTTCAAACGACGAATTGAAAATGCTGGCAGACACCCTGGCTGCAAATGCAGACGTAGTGTTTGCTAGCGACATGCGGCGCCCTGCACTCCTGAGAAAAAAGGAGATCTGGGCTGAGGTGGCGCAGAAAGTCAGTGCAGTGGGCTCCACCCCCCGCACCGTAAAGGACGTGCGCAAGCGGTGGGATGATCTGCGCCTCCGTGTACGCAGCATATTATCGGCCAACAGGAATCTGGCCATGGGCACAGGAGGCGGAGGAGGATCCCCGATGAAGATGCAGGAGTGGGAGGAGACATGTGCCAGCACCATTGGCATTGAATCCATCGAGGGAGTGGGCCGAATGGAGTGCGGTGTGGCAACAACGTCAGACGGAGGTGAGTGTCCACGCAAAACACTGCAATGCAAAGCATGAGTTCCTCCCCCAAATCTGAAATGGGAATTAGCTTATGGATGGGGTCATCACACACACATGTACACAACCCTGCATATATGCCGTGCATATTCCCACACAACCACATGCATGCAGCACCTCACACACGTGTCGCCCTGACTCATGTCCGGATGACCCACCCATCTGGCCAACAACCTGCATGTCCAAACTAGATGTCCAAATCCAAAGGACTGCAGCAACAACAACATATGCATGATGCACCTTGACCCATGACTGATGCTATCCCTGTCTTGCTCCCCCACAGGGTCACATTCTGACAGTGAGGAGCTGGACTCTGCAACGCAGGCCCCACCATCCAAAAAGCAGGCCAAGGGAAAGGATGCAGGCACCAGGCCCAGTACATCGAGGGGCACTGGGAAATCTGGAGTGGCCCAGCGTTCACAAGCCACACACGCACCGACCACACCAAGGGTCGAAATGCCATCCGACACTGTGGTAGCACCCACACCACCCACCCCCACCACTCAGGAGCCAGTGCCAGAAGGCACGCCGTCCGCAGCCAATAGCTCCGTCGGAGAAGCAGCAGCCACGGCACCCATTAGTGATGTGGACGACCCATGTCTGACACCGGAAGGGCAGCGTACACCCAGCACCCAGCTGTCCCCACACCACAGCCCATGCAACACATCCAATGGCAGCATCCATGAGGTGCATGCCGGAGATTCAATGGATGGGTCATTCAGTCCCGTGGCAAGCTCACCTGATGTCGGCCACATGCAGCAAGCTGCGCCGAGGAGTAACAGGGGCAGGGCCGCAGACGACAGCATGAGCCTGATACGACAGCGCCAGGAGGAGCTCAATGCCCTGGTTGCCCGGCAAGTGAGCGAGGCTGCCTCGACCAGGGAGGAGATCCGGGGGTTATCAAGGGACATGAAAGCTGCCTTGGACAGCAACACGACGCGCCTATGTGACGAGATGGCCGCTGTGAGGCAGGTCCTAACGCACATTGCTGAGGCGATGGAGAGCATGCGTCACACACAGGGAGCAGATCAACCAGCCACCCCCTCGTCTACTAGCTCCGACCAAACAACCATCCTGCGCAGGTCCAGCCGGTCCTTGCGGCAGTCAGACTCACAACCCCCCAATGGTGGTGGTGGAGAAGGGAAGTAGGGCCAGCCTGTCACTGTTGACACTTGGAGACTAATGCAGCACTGATGTGCACACCATGTTTGGTGGAGTTGTGGGGGGAGGGGGGTGAGGGTGTTTGGTGGAGTTGTGGGGGGAGGTGGGTGAGGGTGTTTGGTGGAGTTGTGGGGGGAGGGGGGTGAGGGTGTTTGGTGGAGTTGTGGGGGGAGGGGGGAAAGTGTTTGGTGGAGTTGTGGGGGGAGGGGGGTGAGGGTGTTTGGTGGAGTTGTGGGGGGAGGGGGGTGAGGGTGTTTGGTGGAGTTGTGGGGGGAGGGGGGTGAGGGTGTTTGGGGTGGAGGGTACATGCACGTTTGAATGACATAATGCTCAATACACACGTAATGGCATGGATAATCACATGACTGGACATTGATTATTGTGTATGTGTGCTTTATTGTTGAAGGGTGCACTGTGTTAATATCCTCCATACACCCCGTGCCCTGAGCTCCACATCAATTGCACCCTCCTAATCCATGTGCATAAAAAACAATGGTCTATCAGGTGCTGCCGCACAGCACGTCCCTCATGGGCATCGCCACCTGCATGACCTGCAGCCCCCTCTCCTCCATCCTCATCCCCGTCATCATCCTCAGACGGTGGTTGCAGTTCAATGTCAGGGGGCATTGGCACATTCCGTCTGATACACATATTGTGCAGCATGACACATGCCATGGTGATCTTGGCCACCTTCTCATGCCCGTACAGGAGTGCCCCGCCCGACCTGCTGAGGCACCGGAAGCGTTCCTTCAATAGGCCGAATGTCTGCTCGATCACCACGCGGGTACGGGTGTGTGCATGATTGTAGTCCTCTTCGTGCCTGTTCTGTGGGTTCCGCACAGGGGTAAGGAGCTACCTCTTCAGGGGATAACCTGCATCACCTGCATGGGTGCAACAATGGGTATGTGTAAGTGTCTACATAAAGTGGAGCCTGCACATATCACACAAACAAACATAGCATTTTCAACGACATCCACTGATCCAAGCACGCATGGCAATCAGGGTAACTGCAATGTGGGAAGGTGAGGTGGTCCTTGCAAGTGGACATGCACCATGCATGCATACGTCAGGGATTGCCATGTCCCGCCTGAGTTTAAGTAATTTGTGTTTCCTGGCCCTGGCAACGTTAGTGCCACACTGCTAGTACACTGCCATTCCTTAGTTGATGTCCCCATGCTGTTCAATGGCAATTCAGTGGTGGGGTACGGGTGTGGCTCACTACAATGGCTACAGGAGATCCATTTGTATGCACTCATGTGCGCGGATAATTTCTGATGTTGTTCAGCGTACATTTCAGATGTGATTTTTATATGCATGTTGCTGATTTGTGTAATGGGGGGAATGGTGTGTTGTGCGGTGTGCATGTTGTTTGGAATGGCCTCTTTGGCGTAATGGATAGATATGTTTGTCGTGGCACTCCCTTCTAGCATGTGGTTTTGTGTCTGGTCCATTGTGGGCTGCCTCACTGTACAGTGATGCAAATATGTATGTCCATTCTTCTCCTGACGCCAGTTCACGCCCAGTTGGAGTATGCATCTCCCCCCCCAATCACGCCCAGTTGGAGTATGCATCTCCCCCCCAATCACGCCCAGTTGGAGTATGCATCTCCCCCCCCCCAATCACGCCCAGTTGGAGTATGCATCTACCCCCCCACTCACAATCACATCACACTGCCATGTGGTTGGCCTGCTACTCACCAAGTAGCCACGAACGTTGTCCAGCATGTCGCTCCATGTATCGTGGTATTGTCCAGTTCCGCAGGACCATTGCATCATGGGTTGAACCGGGATATCGGGCACAGCAATGTGTGATGATCTTATTGGAGTCACATACCATTTGGACGTTGATGGAGTGGTATTGCTTTCTGTTACGGTACACTACCTCATTGGCATGTGGGACCACCAGTTCAACATGGGTACAGTCGATGGCCCCGATGCAACTTGGGATGCCTGCCAGTGAATGGAAGCCAACTTTGGTGTTGGAGATCTCCTGGGCAGTCCGTGGCATGTATATGTGTTGACTTGTGTGCTTCAGGAGGGCATCGAGCACCTGGTTCAGTGTGCGTGAGAATACTGGTTGTGATATGCCATGCATCTGACCTACCGTATGCTGGTAGGTGCCTGTGGCCAAGAAGTGGAGCACAGTTACCACCTTCAGTAGAGGGGGGATGGCAGTACGGATGTCAATGAGACTCACAATGTCGTTGTATATCATGTCTACAATGGTGGTGATGGTATCCCGGTCCAGACGGTACAGGGTGTGTATCTGCTCAGGGGTTAGGTTGACTGGACTGGCTCTGATCCTGGGAATTGGTGGCTGCCTCTGTGGTATCACTAGGTGCACTGGTGGTGCTTGCTGCGCCTGTCTTGCCCTCCTCCTCCTCCTCCTCCTGCGTCTCCTCTGTGCTGCCTGTTGTTGAAGCTGCTGCACTGCAATCATGTCCTCTAGCCCATGTAATGCTGCTAGTATTGCATCCATCTTGGTGTGGGAATGGGTGTGGGAAGGGGTGTGGTGTGCTCTTTTGTCCTGCCAGTCTCCATTGCCTCCACCTGTGCTGATTTTGTCAACCTGTGGCAGGTAGGAACACTGCTGTGCTCTTTTAACGTGTGGTTCGCGATGGCGGTATTAGCGCCTTGCCGGTAAGGGGTTTTTGGGTCTACTACATGCCGGTATTTCCATGTCCGCATGGCTCGTGATGGCGTGATATTAGCGCTATGCCGCTATTTCCGGACTGAGGGGGCACGCGCTCACGGACTTGCCGCTAATAGTGCCACCGTACTTAGCGGTGCCGCTAATAGCGGTATGTCCGGGTCGTAATTGGGGAGGGGATTTACCGATACCGGTAATCCCTTACCGGTAACGGTAAATCCCTACCGCCTAACGTGTAATGAGGCCCTTTGCCGCTGTTCTCTGGGGGAGCCGTGCGCTCGCGCTGCTTTTTTGGATGTCAAATTGCAACGCTATTTTAACACGTTTGAAAGGACTTGCAGCCCGTCCATCATTTTTTGGGATGTGGATTTAAAAGTGCTGGTAGGATTTCCAGATCCTCCCAGATGCTTAAGGGAAGAAGCGGCCGCCACTGAGCTCCTCGTTTTATAGTCGGTAAACATTTAAAACCCAGTGGGGATGAAAGGAACTTAACCAGTTCCGAAGTATACAGCTAAATCCACCTCAGAGCTTCGCGCCCTGCCACTGCCCGTACTGGCTGACCACAAAAGTGATGGGTGGAAGGTTTCGAATGAATCTAAACCACTGGCAATTGCTCTGGGCAACCTTCCACACCACCGTTTTTTAGCCCGTCTGCGCCATTGCAAAAGGGGACCAGCCATGTGCAAATCAGTCAGCAGCTGCTGCCACATCAGGTAGCAGCCCAGCCCGAACTGCTAGGCCAGGTCCCCTTTGCACAGAAAACCAAGCAACCCCAGACATGTTTCGGCCTTGTTGGACCTCCTCAGTGAGGTGCAGCCTGGTTCCCTGTGGCGCAGCGAGCAAGGGACCCACGTCTGGGCATACCCTCTCTCACAAGGAGAAACAAACTGACCACAAAAGTGATGGGTGGAAGGTTTCGAATGAATCTAAACCACTGGCAATTGCTCTGGGCAACCTTCCACACCACCTAGTCGGAGCATGGGCGGCCCTCCTCACAGATGCAACAATACATGCCCCACTTCTGTTCTACAAGAAAAAGAGGGACATGTATTGCTGCCTGTCCGCCCACAGTGCACTCCAGAGGGAGATGAAGACCTCCCAGCTATTCATTTAATTCATAACCTGGATTAATCTTGTAAATTTGCAGGTTCCAATCACAATTTAATAAACTGGACTTTCATTAAATTACCATTAAGAAAAGTAACAAAGAGGGATAGGCTTAAAAGGAGAAAACCACCTTTTTACTACTGATGGTAAATATCCAAGGCAGCGTTCAACAAAAATGTAATCGATCATCCTACTTGCTAGTAATGTGGTATTACCATTGGATATTTACCATCAGTAGTAAAAAGGTGGTTTTCTCCTTTTAAGCCTATGCCTCTTTGTTAATTTTCTTAATGGTAATTTAATGAAAGTCCATTTTATTAAATTGTGATTGGAACATGCAAATGTACAAGATTAATGCAGGTTGTGAATTAAATGAATAGCTGGGAGGTCTTCATCTCGCTCTGGAGTGCACTGTGGGCGGACAGGTAGCAGTACATGTCCCTCTTTTTCTTTTGGTTCTTTAATAGTCCCGAGTGGCCCCGTGACATTGGCCACAGTGCACCTGAAGTTCCGACTGAAGTTCACACATTAATTCAGAATTGAGTTATTGAGAATTACTAAGCACCTAAAGTTAAGAATTTAGTGCCTCCCGCCCCCCACAACACGCCACTTCTGTTCTACGCCAAGTTAATACGCGTTACTGAAAAAACCTCTGAGAGGAGTAAACAAGGTCAATGTGGGCGAGGCCAAGCCGCTCGCATCAATTTAAAATAATGTTCAGGTTTCTCTGTCAGCAGAGAGTTTGCTTTGAATTGGCCCCTCGCCCTCAGCACTTATATATTTATTATTTAATGTTTTTGGTAGAACGAGCGCCAAGTTGCGCTTCCTGTTTTGCGTACACGATTTAAACGTCCATGAGCTACCTACACGCTTGTACAAGAGGGCAGAAACTTGTTTTCAACATTTATACACAATTTTTCCAGATCCCCTTTCTGTCAGCCTGAATTTAGATGTGCGTCACACGTTTTTATTTGTTACTGTCCCAAGGACCATTTGTCAATTAGTGACCTATTTCTACACTCTCAACAACCCCTACAAATGCCACAGCAACTGTATTCACACAAAACAATCACACTCAACACCAAGCCTCACTGGCTAAACCTGATTTTGACCACCAGGAACATCAGATGAATTCTCCACTCTGTGCAGGAGCGCCGGTGCTATCGTCCAGGTGGCCGGGGCATGGCCATCGCTATTGGATCCACACCCCGGGGGTGGACCAGTGTGGGAGGATCACCTGGATGAGCGGTCCCGAGGGAGTGGCCGTGGGGCACCCAATGGAGAGACGCGGTACCCCTTCCCTATTTTCCTATTACCCCTTTTGTTTCAATATGCTATCTGGTAACCGTACCCCCCACTTTCTACACAAACACTACTACACTGGCTGAGCACTCTGGGAGAAGACAGACTCACACCCAACCATTCCATGCAACATGTCCCAATCTCAGGGTCAGGCAGGGTCAGGCAATTACTAGTAACGACTCACACCTGAATCCTGTTACCTTTCCCCACACGGATAAAAGGGAGAGCATGAGAGCACACTATGAGCAAGGTGAGAGGTGAAAAGCATAATTGAGCAGGATTGTCACGCTGGTTACTGGACAAAGGCAGAAGACGAGCAGGTCAAGATGGGGCCACAAGCAGGGAGAAGCCCTTGACCTTGTCCGCCTGTGATCGGTCATAATTGAACAGTCGGTTAACAGCTGGAGCAACAAAGAATTGCCATCCTACGTGTGCAGACTTGCCAAGGACCTCCTGTCAGATCTCTGGTCTACCTCCCCTCTCTCCTCACCTGAATCTTCAGAGGATATGTCTTTGGACGCCTTTTCAGCCTGGCGTCTCTTCTTCTTTGGTGCCTTGTCCATAGGTTTATTGATCTTCTGCTCGTGTAAATAAGGTCTGGCCCCCCGTAGGCCACCTTGACAGAGATGGGAATCTGCCCTTGGGGACCCCCGGGGGGCCAGACCCAAATTCCAGGGAAAAAGCCAGAAGGCAGAAAAAACCCTGTAGATCGAGTATGCAGGAAGTGGATTGCGAAAGGAGTCCGTAGACTGAAGTACTGAGTGGTCGGTTCCCCGCTGAGGTAGGATTGCTAGTCTCTGACAGCAGCCAAAGTAAGTATGGGAGAGGAAAGATTCTCTGAGGGTTGTTGCAAACACTAATTAGAGTGATGACTGATATAAAGAGAGAGAGAAAGGAAGGATAGGCACTTCAGTAGATGGGAAGTTAAGGAAGTAGAAATTAAAAGAGTAGCAACTAAGAATAGAATCCAGAACAGAACAAGAAAGGATAATAACAAGAAACGCAATCTACTCAACAATTCAAACCTGGATGGCAGAAAACTGGCTCTGCCTTAACAGTGACAAAACTGAGCTCCTGCTGGTTGGCTCACCGTCCACCCTAAATAAACTAAACAAACAGTACTCCTCCTTCGTCATAGACAGTATCCCCATCACCGTCCCCCAGTCCATCAAAACCCTTGGAGTGTACCTTGAACCTGACATGTCCATGAATAAACAGGTCAACGCCATAACCTCCACATCCGCCTACTACTCCAAACTCATCAATGCGACCAGACCATTCCTGACCCAACAAAACTGTCTCACCATCGCTAGAGCCATCATTGGCTCGAGACTCGACTACTGTAATGCCCTATTCATTGGTACCACTGCCAAGAATATAGCCAAACTCCAAACTGTTCAGAATAACGCGCTCAGAGCTGCCACAGGCCTCTCACGCAAAGACCATATCTCTGAACTCAGAAGACAAGTCCACTGGCTTCCTGTCAAGCAAAGAATTATCTTCAAAGCCTTGGCCTTAACTCACAAATGTCTCCATGACCTTGCTCCTCCTTACCTAAGCCGCAGGATTACCAAACCCATCTCTCAAAAACCATCTAGACTACAATACTCTAACCTCCTGTCTATCCCTAGGACTCACAAAGCGCGTGCGGGCGGCTCCAGCTTCCCATCAGTTGCCCCCACCCTCTGGAATGCGCTCCCTCCGCACCTCAGAGCCATTGAATCCCACACTGCATTCCGCAAAGCCATCAAAACTAACCTCTTTGTCTGAACTCTCAAAACCTACCTGCAACGCACTGTAACCTGTAACTACCCAAATGTTTTCAAGTATTTTTTTCTAGGGCGGCTTCAATGTAACCCTCAAGTAAGCACGCTTAACCACTGTTCCAGCGCCTCGATGTCTGCGGGCTGTTTGTGCGCTTTACAAATTCAAATAAATAAATAAAATAAATAAATAACACCAGGGCGGATTACCGACAACATATAAAGAGCTGTAAATGGCAGGAAAGCTCTCGAGTCATGTGGCAGAAAACGAACGTGTACAGAAAAGGCAGTAGAAAGATACAAATAAGAAAAGGACATGAAATGCGCGTAGGGACGCGAAAGGCTGTAATACTAGTAAAGAAAAGGATAATTAGGAGGACCAGATGCCGAAGCTCAGAGCGGGTGCAAAAGTAGGAGGAGTCGTGAAACCACTTCACAGAATGACAAACCTGAGAGCGATGTGAAGGAGCAAAGAATGGCGGAAGAAACGCCGAAGTGATGAAAGTAAAACAAACGTGCCAGAAAGGTGAAAAACCAGAAAGTGCACGAATGAAAAGCAAACAGAGACGACGTGTGCAGAGAGAACGGAAAGGGTAGTACAATGAGAGGATTCTATTACACAGAGTAGCCACGGAGGAACAGGAGGGTAATGAATATCAGGAGATACCCGGAGCGCCGTAGAAAGAAACACAGATACAACACACCGACAAGGGGCGGAGCTGACATTTATAAGAGCGTCGGCCATCTTGGGTGAGGACTAGAGCGGAGAAACACATGGACCTTAGTGTCTCCAATAGTCCCATAATTTCCAGTCACGATTCCTGACACCTCCTGCATGGCGAGACGAAGCAGGGAGGAGCTGCGGCTACCGAGTATTCTCCTTAGCTCGAGAGAAACAGATGCTGAACAAGCAGCTCAGTGCAGCCAGTGATTTAGAGGCAACATTGCTATACCAGTTGGCATTGAAACAAAGGTTTTGAGCAGAGATAACCTGATAAATTAAACTGTGTTATGAAGTGGATGAATAGAGAATGCAGATGAAAGCCTGAGGTGAAAGGAAGTGATCCTTTGGAACTAAAATATAAGAGATACATTGTGACAGAGTGGTCCGGCACCCGTGTGTGCTCATTCGAAGGTCTCTAGAAGGAGTATCTCAGAAAGATGTTAAAGCAGTGAGATGTGAAAGTTCTAAGTGGTCCTGCACCAGTTAGATGGAAAACGGTCTACAATCGAAAGTCTTCGCACATATAACCTTGGCAAAAAGGAATGCAGGCTTGCACCCGATCGAGGGGAGTCTGCCCTGATAAGAGAAAATAAGTTGTGTGAAGCATTCTTTGAAGCACATGCTCTGAGCCCGGCAGAGGGGCTCTATTGTGTATTCTAAGAAAAGGGGGAATCCGAGCCCGATTGAGGGAGATTGCATTGAGAAGAAGATAGAGAAAGAGGTCTGAGCCCGGTTGAGAAGACCAAGAGAAGAGACCGTAAAATGGTTTAAATTGTCATGTATGGACTAATGCATTTCAACACAGAGAGACTTGATATGTTACAAAAAGTACACTATGCTGAAAAGTCGTGGTCTGCCTTAGAGACTGCCTCCTCATGCCAAAGAAGTCAGAGAGTGCTCCAGGTGCTGTATTGTTCTGCCTTGTCCCGTGCTGATGCGTGGGGAAGGGGGAGTTACAGTTCAGCAGTCCTGAACTACCATGTTACCTGGACCTTTTTGTTTATTACACACTGTTTTTACACATTGAAACATCCCACACCCCTTTTTTTCTTTAGAGAAGGGTTTGACAATAGGTTTCTTAGTATATGCCATTTTTGATTTTCCTGGACTGGACTTGACTAGGACAGCGTTTACTTTTATTTGATGGTCGTAGCTTGCTCCCATCATTAGAATTAGGTGTCAGGTTTCTTGATTGTCGTGAAGAATATGAAACCTCCGTCCACAAGTATCGCAGAGAGAGATTACAAGATGACTCCCTATGCAATCATTGAGACCACAGGTGGGTGATCTTCGAAGCCTGGAACCGCGGAACGCTGATAACCCCAAGGCCCCCAAGGCTGCTGTAAAGGAAAGCTTTGATTAGCACCTAATGAGCACAGTACAACCAGAGCGACTGAATAATAGCGGGAGCTTACCGAAGCAGGGAGACGGTATGGGCGTATCCCCTGGGTTTGGTGTTGGTTCCGTGGAAGGGGCACGTGTGCTGGTTCCCCGATGACAGAGGGGCGAGGAGCAGTGGCCTGGGTGCAAACCCTAGCCTACCCGCCTGTAGCGAGTGCCGGAATCAATGACTTGAAGACTTGATGTAGCAAGGAAAGTGAAACGCCAAATCCAATAAGGGCAAACCAAGTCAGTCCGTATTACAATCCGAGGTCAGGTGATCTATCGAGGTAGCAAAGCCAAAGAGCATAACCAAAGCAAGTCCATGTAGAAGTCCGAGTCGTGTATCCGTGAAAACAAGTAAGTCCTGATCGCCATACAGAGTCCTCCAAAGTGAACAGCTGTGAAGCAAAGATTCGCGGGCAGTTCAAGGTTTAAATAGAGGCCGCCTCCATGTCACATGACCCGCGAGGGAAATGGGTGGGCGTATTACGTGACCCGTGAGCGGGACACATGAGCGCGGATTCCGCCTCACTGATCGCGGAAGCGGCTGTCTGCGAGCATTATCCTGCAGACGCCATGGGAGACGCCAACGAAGAAACAGGAAGTTCCCATATTTGTGTGCCTGCACGTGACACCCTCCCACCGCGAGTGACAGAACGGGAGGCTGCGGGTAGTGTGACTGTAGTGTGATTGCTGCATGACCTAGGTGCTTGTGCATGGTGTGGAGAGGGAAGTGAGGTGAGCGTGACATTAGGTTTAGATAGGCATTTTTTCTAACCCATGCAAAGTTCAATAAACACCCTTGAACTATAATTTTTTGTGTTTGTCGTACTTTTGATACCATGCCTTCCTTACAGAAGCAAAATGAAACCGAAATCCAAATGGCCTGCTAGTGCTCTCCCCTGTGAACCACATGGGGGCTGGCGGCCTGTTGTTGTTACATTTAACATTACTACAGGAAGAAACGAAAAAAAAATAACAGGCCCAATTCCCAGGCAGCACAGTGGTCGCCATTAGGCAGGCTGAGAGTGAGGCAGCTGCCTGAGACCCAGGCTGCGCTGCCTCTGCGCGATATCATGGAAATGGTCAAATGGACAACGCGCCATATATATATATATATATATATATATATATATATATATATATATATATCTCCAAGTTATAAATTCAACGGGCCTACTCAGCTCTCAATTTTATTCGGCCCAGGCCGAATTCGTGACTGCTCAGTCCGATGCTGCCTAAAACCAAAGCTAAGGGTCTGTCAATGTCAGAATGTCCAAAACAAAACCATCCTCTGTCCAAAGTACTGTTATGGCCCGCACATTCTAACAAAATGAACTCTAAGGTGCAAAGGGTAATGTCTTTGGTCTTGAGTGGTTTATAAATGTTCAAAAAGGAAAATGCATAACTTTAACAGAAAAGTTCCAGAAGGATAGAGTTCCTTGTTCCAGATGGTGGTTTCCCATGGATTTCTCTTCCCTCATTTGTATTTTCAAATGTATCAGTCCCTAGTGTTTCTCATGATCCACAACAGAACTGGTATTTTGAGAAACCGGAGGGTGTCCTCACATCTACTCCCCCTGGATTCTCTTCTCAGTTGGCCAGGGAAAGGCCATTGCTTTTGGATCCCAATCCTTTGGGTGGAGAAGTGAGGGAGAATCACCTGGGTAGAGGGTCCTTGGGGATTGCGGAAGGGATCCATAATAAACCCATAGTCAAAGAAACCTTTGTAGGTTGTTGTTACCCCATTTCCTTTGGTCAGAGTGGCGTCAGGAGGAATGATAAGCCTCGAAGACTGAGAGTGAGAAAAAGTGGGGTGCACCCAGGCGAGACATGGTATCCCCTTCCTCTATTGATGACCAACTTAACCTTTCCCCAACCTTTTTTGGTTATTGTAAGTTAGTTCCCCTCATTTGCACATATATGACACTTGACAGTACTGAGGCAAGGGAGAGGCAGCAAGAGTAATGAACACTATACCATTACACCATTTTAATATTGGGATGAAGACAATGCCTGCAAAGTGTTGTGAAGGTCAGGCATGTACCATTAATCATGACCAGGCAAGCTTAATTGGGAAAGCACACCTGCAACCTGTTAAAGTGTTGCAGGTGTATAAAATGAGAGAGAGAAAGCAACACATGGAGAAGCAGCAGCAAGACCTGGGTGACCAGCAGGGAACCTTGTTTCGGGAGAGACGAGCCGCTGGAGAGAACTGTGGTGAGTCAGTCTGCTGTATGCAGCATGCTGAGACGCTGGGGACTGCAGAGAGAGGTGGTCTCGTGAAGTGTGACATGGAAGCTGGGGCTCCGTGGAGCGGACTGAGGGCAGAAAAGGCAGCTATGTGGAGAGGCCATCCCTTTCCCTTTGAACAGAAGTGTTGATTCCCCTGTGTCAATTATTTGACACAGGAGTGTCTGAGGGGTAGGAGTTGGACCCCTGACAGCAAAAGCAGAAGTACATGTGCTCTGCGCTGCGGGGAAAACTATCAATGAGACTGGTGACTTTCTGACAGATGAGAAACCCGGTATAACTTGGTGCGCGAGTGCCTGAACATTTACATTGTTGAAGTATACTTTGTATCAGAGTGTATCAGAGCGGTCACGTGTCTCAGAGAGAGCATTTTAGAAAGTCTCTGGTTAAGAACATTTCCATCGTTGATTGTTAAAGCACAAGAAGGAATACTTTGTATCGGAGTGGTTGCGTCTCTCAGGAAGAATGTTTTCAAATGTCTCCAAGTGCTGAGCATTTTTATTGAAGTAAAGCAAATGAATACTGAACACCAGGCTGAATGGAAATTGAACCTTAAGCAAAACTAATGCACATTGAACACCAAACTGAATAAAAACTGTACAATTAAGCAAAGTGACTACATGTTCAATTCCGAACGGAATGGAACTTTAAAATTAAGCAAAATAAATGTACATTGAAGATCAAACTAAATAGAACTTTAAAATGAAGCGAAAGAAATGCATATTGAATACATAATTGAATGAAATCTTTAAAAGGTATGAATGCATATTAAGAGCACAATTAAAAGAAACCCTGAAGTTAAACATATTACATAAGGAAAGGAAATAACGCTTTATGGCCCAAGGTAATGTAGAGAACAGTCAAAATGCCCACATGACAACAGTTTATGGAAAAGGGTGCAAGTGTGACAGAGAGTCATAAGATCGCAACAACATTGTGATGGTGAAGTTAAAGCCTTGGGGAAGGGAACACTGAGACTTGAGGAACTACACTTGACTTGAAGACGGATCCTCAAGACCGTTTTGTGTTTGAACTGTGTTACTTGGAGTGCCTCAAGATCCTTTTGTGTTTGAACTGTGTTGCTTGGAAAGCTTCAAGACCATTTTGGGTTTGAACTGTGTTGCTTGGAACTTGGGCAAGGGTACCCCAAGGTTTGTTTAGAACTGTATCACCTTGAACCTAAGAAAGATTTTTTTGAGACTTTTAGTGGAACTGTTTTACACTTGGGGAAGGGAGCTGAAAGAAAGCTGCGAGCTGGAAGAAGCTCCGAACTTTATTTTGAACACTGTGTCTTTGGTTACTGACATCCTAGGTTGTGAGGGCAAGTAAAGGTTTTGGACACAGACAGACATTTAAGTTGAACTCTTTGACACTGTGTCTTGCTTCATGAAGCCTTCACAGTGCACAAAAGAACTTGGCTCTTTGTCTTTATCTTGTTAGGATATATGATTTACTCTCTTGACAGGTGTTCACGCCTCTTCTCTTTGCTAGTCCTGATATATCTTTCTCAGGACCCTTTAGGTGATGTATTTCTTATAGATTGTTCAGTTTGCCCTTGCCTGGTGTGCTTCCCTACCAGGCCCTTCCTATGTGAACACACTTCCAATTGCCTGATATAGTTTCCTGCCAGGGCTTTCTTAAATGAACATACTTTCAACTTCCTGGTATATTCTCCTGCCAGGACTTCCTTATATGCACACACATGCCACTGACTAGTATACTCTCCTGCCAGGACTTTCTTAAATGAACACACTTACAAACAACTGCCTGGTATACTCTCCTTCAAGGGCTTTTCACATGTGAACTCTGCATACACTTCCAAACTTGATATTCTCTTAGGTTTGTGTTATCTGCTACTGTATCTGCCTGGTATATTATCCTGCCAGGGCGTATCTTATATGTGTTTTTCATACACTCACAAACTTGAAAGTCTCTTACTTCTGTTTTCCCTTTTAACGAAATGCTCACTGGCTCTTTCTCTTTCATGTACTTCATTTGCTTCCTTTACAGTTATTCACATCTGGCATGGCTGCCAATATGCCCCGGTGTCCCTGCTTCTCTCTCGTGGACTCACTGGCTCTTGCTGATGTACTTCATTTCTCCCACGGCATCTCCCACAGCAAGCCAGTGGAGGTCTTTCAGTGTTTCCTTTCATCTCATGTGAGGAATCTGACGGTGCCTTCACTTCTTACCCCAACATATCCTCCTCCCAGGTGGCCAGGAAAAGACCATTGCTATCAGATCCTGACCCTGGGGGTAGATATGCGAGAGAGGACTACTTTGGTGGAGGAGACTTGGGGAGTGGAGGTGAGACACCCTTGGGTGAGACACAGTATTCCCCATTTCCCTTTATTAAGGAGTCCGCCATCCCTCAGGCCTTTAAAGGCTGTTGTCAGTCCCTTCCATCTTTTTCCCATAAATCATACCCCAACAGACACCAGTTAGCCACTGGGACGAGGAAGAGACAAACCAGAGTAATACTTCCTCTTGTTATTGACTCACTCACGTACAAACCAGTTATGTACTGGGACGAGGTGGAGGCAAACAAGAGCAATGCAGAACTCCCGAGACCACAGTGAATGGTCTAGTTCTTTTAGAACCTATCAATCTGGCTGGAGATTTAAAAGCAGGAAGAATGGGGAAAATGATGTCAGCTATGGCAGCAGATCTACAGACTGCTGGAAGAGCGCAGACCTCTCCTGGAAGGCAGTGTCGCAGAGTGCTCAAGAAGCCCAGTTAGATGCAGAGTGTATGCAGCGGGAAGCAAGACTGAAGGAAGCTGGAGGCCTACGGCGAACTACGGAAAGGGAACCTACATGAACAGGTAAATCTTCCGAGTGAGGCCTGAGCTGCGAGAGATGCATCAGGGGCAAGAGCGAAGCCACAGTGAAACGCTGTGGAGACCGAGTGAGACACTGCGCGAGAGAGAGAGATCTTTTGGTGGCCGGAAGCCTCGCTGGAGTGTCGGAAGCACCGACCGGTGAATCAACATAAGCAGGGCTACACCGGGACAGCAAGCGAGCATGTCAGACCTGTGAGAACTTTAATGAATGCCGATCCAAATGAAAGCTAGCACTTTTGAATACTGATCTGAATGAAAGAAAGCACTTTTAAATAAAGATCTGAATGAAAACAAGTACTGTTGAATACCGATCTGAATGAAAGCAGTTTTGTGGAATCAAACGCTATAAAGGAACTGTGTAAACAAGCATTGGCAAGAGCCATAGAAGAATATGAAATTGCACCAAGTGAATAGTGCCAAAATAAGCAAAGGCAAAGCCTCATAAGGATGTGAAATGAGAACCACTGTAGAGCTGAAACAGTGGCAACGTGCATACAAGGAAGAAGAGACAAGTAAAGTGTGCGGTTGCGTGACCTGTAAAGGGTCGGCCGTGTGAACCGATAACTGCGCCCATATCGAGTATACCTACCTATGGAAAGCCACTAAGAATACCTGCAAAGAAGTTGGTAATAGAAACTGAAATACATTTTATCTGAACTGAAATTAAGGAACTGTAAGTTGTGAAATCGGTGAAAGGTAACCAAACCAGAAGAGCTAGGACATATCACAAGGAATTGTGTTTTTTTGTTTTTTCATTTAGGACTTTTTGGTCTATTACAAACCTTTGTCACAGTTCGCTAGAAAAAAAACTATGACGAGGTAAAACAGCATGTTTAGACAATAAAGTTCATTCGGACTGTGTATGAGAGTCTCTATTAAGTCTACTGAAGTCCCTGCCGAGAAATGGAATAACACTAAAGATGGCAGAGTAGTTGTTTCCTTGTGATAGAAAAGCGCACAGCACTTCTGCATCGTTCTTATAGGGCGTAGTCACCCATCTTTTGAGATAAAAGGTTCGCACCTCAGTCAGCGCTGTGCAGAAAAGGGTTACATGCTTCAAATTTTCAGTTTCTCCTTACTTATTACAAAAGTGGCATCAAGGAGTTAAAGTTTGCTTATAGATGTTAAGTAGCTGATTAGTTGGCAGCAGGTTTAGTCTGAAACACAAGATGTAGTTCCTGTACCAGAGATTCAGGAATTTAATAAGATATCTAGGCAGCTGATTCCTGGGTTTGATGTCTTCTCTTATCGCTGTAGGGAGATTAAACGCATTCTTGTTCTCGTGGGTCTTGATCCAGTCCTTGGTCCACAATTTCTGTTTAGCCTTTGTGGGATTGCCGACTAGTTTTTCAGGGTCAGATTGCAACTGTTTCAGGCGGGCGCGGCATGCTTTTGAGCCAGTCACTCAGTAGAGCATCCAAACCATTTATCAGCACCAAATACAAACTTTGGTAGGGCTTGGCTGGGCGAGATGATATGCATTTTTGAAAAAGAGTCAAGGATTTCCATTGGCTTCTTGCCACAAGCAAGATTAAACCTAGCTCATGTTAGATAAGCGCAGTAGGAATTATGTTTGGAACATAAAGTAGTTTTCTCAAGAATACTCCCTCTAGAGTGGACCAAAGTTCCCATGGGGTACATATACATCTTTCCGCACCATACAGTAGAGCCGGGGTCACTTTAGCTGTGTAATATGTTAGCATGGGCAGTAGCAAACATTTGCCAAATCTCTTCTGTATAATGTAACCTTGCGTAATCAGGGTTCTAAGCTTTACTTTCAAGGTGCTCTGTCTCGCCTGGTCCACTTTACTGTTATTGATAGGTACCAGGCTTTGTTGACGATTGTCAAGGCCTGGTTAGCTAGGGACCTTTTGAAAGTGGGGCTACGGGCGCACCCTCATGGACCAAGGGTCATAATGTTGGTTTTTGCAAGGTTCATTTCTAGCCCATTTGCAGACAGATATTTCTGTGACAGTCTAATTCTCTTTGAAGACCGATTGGTGTGTTGTAAATCAGTACTAAGTCATCTGTGTAGAGTATATGAGGAAGGTGTTGAGTTCCAATTTTGGGAGGAAAAGAGTGTCTCTTATTAATATGATCCTCCAGATCTGATGAAAAGAGATTGAATAGAATCGCTGCTAACGGACAGCCTTGCTTTAAACCATTAATGGTGTTGATCTATGTTGAGAGAAGACCTTGGGCGTTAAGACGTATTCTTATGTTGGTGTTATCATAAAGGGACTTGATTGCAGCAAGTAAGTCGTCGGGGCAATTCCATGATTCCGTCTTCGCCCTTAACCAGAGGCGGTCAACACTGTCGAAGGCTTTTCTTATGTCAATAAAGGCCAAATAAATTCTGTTGTTTTCTTTGTAGTTTAAGCAGATTTAATAAAAATATATTAAGCTCAGTTCCGACTCCTTTGGTGAATCCTGACTGGCATGGGGCGTCTCTATCATTGGGGGATATCCAAGACTGGAGTTGTCGGTGAAGGAATAATGCAAAAAGTTTGCAGATAGCATCTAGCAGGGCTATGGGATGATAATTTGCAGGGTTCTCCCTAGGGCCTTTCTTGTATATGGGCACAATTCTCGCCGACCTCCAGGAAGTGGGGACAGTTTTGCTCCTCAAGTTATGGGTCAATAAGTTGAAGATCAAGGGTGCCCAAGCCTCCGGCATGGTCTTGATCATAGCTTTAGTTATGCCATCAGGCCCAGGCGCTCTGGAATTATTAGCCCTCTTGATGATTGTCTCAACCTCATCTGTATCGAGCTGTAGTTGCCATCCCTTTGTGGATTGAAGAGGGGAGGCAGGAGTTATTTCACTTTAAGAAACAAATAATTTCTGATAATAGTCGACCCAAACTTCTTCCGAGATCACATTAGCTAGATGCGTGGTCTTTAGGGTTCCGGTTACATTATTTAATTGCCATGTAGCTCTCATGTCCTTTTTGTTGAGAAATTTTAGCATTGTTTCTGCATTGTTCTGTACGAGCTATGATTTATATCTCTTGAGCCAATTCTTAAATTGTTGTTTTCTTTTTCTTGTCTGCCCTTTTCGATCTTCTTATAGATACTTAATCTGCTTCAGATCTTTATGGAGGAGTTTCTTTGCTTGGACAACGTTTCTATCATGGACATGTTTATGGGACTGCCTCTTATGGTACACGCTTTGCATCTGGATTTTATGCTGCAACAATAAAGGCGTGTAATTTACATTGTTCTTGACCCGGATATGTCTTTGAAGGTTCTCAGCGAGAGCTATGATATCCTTGCTACGCAACCTTAGACGATTGAGAGCCTGATTCGATTCAATGGAAACCCGCAAGTAGTCTGGAATGATGGCTGATTTAGAGGACCAAGTGAGTTGGAGGAGTGCATGATCACTAGTGGTTTTCTGGATAATCCCAAATGTTTTCACGTTGAGTAGTAGGCAGCTGGAAATAATGACACAGTCGAGGACACTAGAGGAGGTGCCGTTGGACCAAGTCAGCTTATAGGGGTAGTCTCCGTGGGTAAAACCATTCATCATATGCATGTCTCGAGCCGTCACTGTGTCCATCAAATGTGCAGCTTGCTTGGAACCTCAGGAGGGTGGAGTAGGCAGGCCTATGTGAATACATGGGCAGTTGAAATCATCTCCAGCGATGATAAAATGAGGGTTGAAAGCGGCCGTCCCTTCATCGATAATAGTAGTTAAAGCAGGGATGAATTCATCAGTCGATATGGCCGAAAGGTTCCAGTATATGGGCCTTGATAGGCTGGATTAAGTAGAGACGAATATCCATTGAGCGTTGGAGCCATGTTTCCTGTAAGCATACAGTTTGAAAGTCTCCTGATGAAAGGTTAGAGTCATTTGGTAGATGGGCAAATCCTCTGGTGTTCCAAAATGGTATTTTCAATAGCACTTGTTGTGGTTAATATAAGGCATAATTTTCGGGACATCTATCATGAGTCGATTGTGGTAGGGCAGATTTCTGCATACAAGGCATGTGGTTAAGGAATGAGACTCTTCTAGAAGCCTTGTCATTAGCGGCTGAAATAACAAGCATACTGTTGTCGTCTTCACATCTGAAAAAATCACTCGGCCTATTTGATGAAGTATATTCCAACTTGTTTACATCGCGGTCCAGGATTTTTTGTTTGTGGGAACTTGGGTGGAGGTCGTCTCTACCCGAAGAGAGCAGATGGTGATTACCATCAGTGTATGCCTTCTACGAATAACTCATTGTGGGATGATGTTTCTCTACATTGAAAGCCCATCAGGAGTGAGATATGTGCCATTTCTAATAGAGAAGACTTAACCGAATTGGTTCTCAAGTGCAGGATCACTTTGTCCATGATGTTTACTTTAGGGAATTCTACGACCTTGATGTCATCTGATCGTAAGAACCGTAAGAGAGGAAAGTTGTAGAATAGTTTTAGTACATAGGAGCGGTTCAGGATTAGGTGGTCATGCGCAGGGAGTGTTACCAGCGTTTCTTCAGTAGAGTTTTTTTAATTTAAATATGTCGCATTGTAGTCAATGAGAAGGGGCTTGTTGTTGTCTGTGAGCGTAAGATCTGAAGCCTGGAGGATATCGATCGAGACAAGACAGGTGATCGTTGTTGGAAAGTGACTTCATATGCATACAAGGCCCGAGGCGCTGATGATGTTTTGACGCTTCTCTGTTAATGTAAGAAAAGGCAGTGGAGTTGTGTACGATGCAATGTGGCCTTTGTTGAGGGTGATCTTTATATTCAGAATCTTCGAGGGCTCACTCTCACAGAGGAGCAGTTCACAAGAGGAATGGGAACAGGATGGTCATCCACTACCAATTCTGTTTTTGGGTTAGCTGAAACGTCCTGGTTATCAATCAGACTTTGATCATCGTCGATCATGTAAGTGGAGAAGATCAAGCAGCCCTCCTCATCGTTATTAAAAGACGTATTCCTCACCGGTGACATTTTATTGCAATCTTTGAACTCTGGCCTGTCCGGGGTCTTAGCATGAATTGCCTTCCAAAGGGAGGGAAGATCTTTTGCATCAAAGTCATGAGTATCGCGCAAATTGCATATAAAATTTCGAGCTTCATTGGAGTTTTTATGTTTTGGCATGGGTTGATTTTTTTCGGCAAGCTGATCTCCTTAGATGGAGTCGAGTTAACTTGCCTTTTTTCCTTTTAAGTCTTTCAAAGAAAGGGTGACAACTGGATTGTAGGTTAATTAGTGCTGGGTTGTTTTTAGTAGAAGGCTCTTCTATGGTCGTCTTCAGTTCGCTCGCCCTCGTCTCTATTAAGTGTGCATTAATGAATGGGGGTCATAGAGGAAGAATCAGCTATAGGCAAAGGCATGGTTGTCGATGACTCTAGTTGAGTCTCTGCAGATGACTGATTTTCATTTTCCATGCTCTGTGTCACCTTGGATGTCATGGTTTCTTTTTTTGCAGCTCTGTATTAGAGGCTTTCAGTACAAAAGATCTAGCACAGAGTTCAGCAGGCATTTCTTGTCTGCTCTATCAAGTTTAAGTGTATCTTCCAGTTGTCTTCGAATGGTATCAGCGCCTTCCATCTCTTGTTCGACTCTGGTTTGTAGGGACGTAATAAAATATTCTATATAGACCATTTTGGAGTTAATCAGGGCCAGCAAGGTCGCTTGATCTTTGGCGTTCTCATTAAGCCCTTCATATAACTCCAAAAAGGGTGCTAACGAGATGGATAGAGCAGACATCAGGTTTCATTGTGTTTTAAAAGAGATCGAGTTAATGTCGGGTGAGGGCCTGGTGGGCAAATTTGGCGAGTGTCCTGAAGCATCGGACAGAGTGACCTCTGGGAGGTGCTCTTGCATAGTGAGCATGGCATGGGATACACCAGGAAATCAATCAATGGTCTTTAGACAAGATCCCTTTTATGGGTTTGATTGCTGGATGAGAGTTGAACGGGCGTGGTGTCAGGTGCCCAGTGAGGTTCCGCTGTAGCTTCTTGGGCAGCTATTGCGTTTTGAGCAGGAACGAAACAGGAGGCTGGTTACTGTGTGGCGTGAACAGAGTCAGTAGTGTGGCTGGTTTTTATGACTTCTGGCGCTGACAACATTGACATGTTAGGCTGAATGGTAACAGTGTTTTCCGCTTCTATATGATGCAATGGGTGCAATCTCTCAGGTGACTCACCCGTTTGGTCATTAGTGTTCGTCAAAGAGGTCACTCGAGGAAATGTGACAAGAGAATTAGAGATGACTGTGTTTGACTGAGGGGAGACACCCTCCCGTGTATTGTCTGCAACAGTCATCAGGCGAGAGGTGGTGGTGATTGAGGTATCAAGGCACGTAGAAAAAGATGCAGAAAAAGCGGGCACCTGAGTTACATTTTCTCATGTTAGAGTAGCACTATCCACCACATCGCTGGTCATGCAGGAGGGATCCTGTTGCGATGCCTGTGCAGCCATGAGGGCAAACACTTGATCTGAGTCAGACAAGACTGTCTCGGTCTCTAGGATTTCGGCATCAGTAAGATCTAGTTGTAAGAATTCTCTTGGTTTGGTAGATGCAAGGTTGACTGTCAAAGTGCGGCTTTGAATGGTGTGGAGCATCTTTGTGTAGGCAGCAGGTTTTTCTTTTTTAAAGCGTTGATGAGGCCTGTAAGTTCTATGCCTCCGCTAACGTCATGTAACCAACTAGTAAGGGTACTAGATAAGAGGACACCTGGCAGTTTTGTGTTAGCTTTTGATTGGGCTGGTGAGGCAATACAGGATTAAGGCATTCTGCTTGAAGAGCCAGAAGACATGCTCACCTGGGTTTTGAGCTGTTGCCTCGACCTTGTCATCGGAAAGAAGTGGAGGAAACCGTTCGTTGAAACTATCGGGGAATGGGTTGGCCACCCCTTTGCTCCACAGCCAATAGAAACAACACTCTGATGCACTCTTTGTGGCTCCGCGAGTGTTTGGAGATTTTATAGGAGGAGCAAAGTAGTCAGCTTCACAAAGCAGCAATGGAGAAAGACTCTCACAGTCCCAGATCGGCACGTAACAGCAGAGCAGCAAAGTTCCAACATAAACAACACTCTGCTACCCTCCCATTTGTGTTTTGAAGAAGTTGAAAGACTTAAAAGCTTGGGGAGTGGATCCCCTTTCCATTATTAACTATATTGAAGCTTGGGGAAGGGAACCCCTTTGCATTGTGAACTATCACATACCTTGGGGAAGGGAATCCTTTTCAAACCAAGAGCTGGAAGAACCTCTGACCTGTTATTTGAACACTTATTATTTTGACACTGACATCCCTACACATTGTATACAAACAGATGTGAGGGCCAGCATAGGTTTTGGACACAGACAGACTTTTATTTTGGACTTCCTGACATAGACTATCCTCAGTTTCATTTAGGTAGGGAAATCCCACCTTAGCATAGGGCAAGCTAGGCCTTCTACCAACTGTTTGTCTGTAGAATAAATGTTTGTAGCCCAAACTTCAGTGCTGTTGTCTGTGTCTACTTCATGATGCCTTCACACTCGCCACTTTCGTTTCTTGGCTCCTCTCCCTCTTGCTGTTCCTGCTGGGATCTTGTTTTTCATTTCAGGCTTCAGAAAGGCAAACGCTGCCTCTCAACACCTGCAAATGGCCAGGAGCCCTCTGTCAGATTCTATTGCATTCCTACAACGTGTTCTCTCTTGTTGTCAGCTTTCCTTTTTCTCTTTATCGAGCCGGTTGGCTCCATGGCACTCTCTGCAGCACTACTGTCTCTTGGTCCATACCGAGATAAGCAGCTTTCTCCCTTCAACAGCGCTCCTTAGTCAGCTGCCTCTGCTGTTTACATTTCCGGGTCACAGGAATGCGCTCACAACATCTAGGGTGCAGCTTGTGTTCTTGGTCTTCTTTGCTCTGCATTACCCGGTTCATCTTCCTCATCCCAGCATTCTTGTAGTTATGGGAATGGAAGTCCATTCTTGATGTTTGATATGTAAATTCTGGGTAAGTGTACTCAGTGGTCTTTAAAGACAAGTCAGTTCTGGATGATTTGTAGGTAGTGTCTGAGAAGGTGTTGTCTAGAGTCTTAGGGGGTAAGTCAGATTTTGACAGCTCACATACAGATCTCGTTAAAAGGTTTTTAGTACCCTTCCTATGTGGATGAGAGGAGGTGTAACAATATGCCATTAAGGCATTGGGTAGGGATTGGTTATCCTCAAGAGAGGAAGGGGAAGGTGACATCCCTTTAAATCAGAGTCTCTCATGGACTGTGCCAAGGATACTGAAAAGGGGTGACAAGCCAAAGAACCAGGGGAAGGAGGTAGAAAGCCGAGAGAGGGCAGAAAGCCGAGAATACCAGTCCAAGGGTCCTGTATGTAACAGAGCGGGAGGAGGCGAAGCTGTTGCAGAATGCAGAGCCCATTTAATCCAGAGAAAGGAGCAAATACAAACAAGTTGGAACCAAGAGTTTGGTGGTGTCGTGACCATCCAGCAATCGTTGTGGGCAGCCAGCCCTCACAACGACACTGACACCACCAGGGGGATGGAGCAACTCATATAGCGAGTCCCGGCATCAGTTCTATCCACAAGGTGATAGCGGTACACATATGAAACAGGCCATGTGGAAAGTGAACTGTGGAGCTACCAAGAAGTCGAGAGAGAGTCTAAAGTCCTACGGGTACTGGCAGATTTACCACTTAAGAGAGAAGGTTATACAGGGAACAGGAATACCGGAAAGTTAAAAGGGACTAGTTAAACAAAACTCATCCCAGTACTAATGGTGTGAGAAACCTGAAGGCCTCCTCACATTTATTTCCTTTGAATCCCCTTCTCAGGTAGCTAGGGAAGGACCATTGCTCTTGGACCACGATCCTGGGTTTGGAGAAACAAGAGACAATTACGTGGGGGGAGAGTCCTTTGGGATTGGAGAGAGGGTAACCCTGAGGGTGATGCAGTACTTCCCCTTTCCATTCCATGATGTACTATAGTCTCAGAAGCTTTTGTGTGTTGTTGTTATCCCTTTTCCCTTGATTAAGATAGTATCCGAAAAAATGTGAAACCTCAGAGATGCGGAAAGAGAGTGAGAAAGAGAAAGCTACCCATACTCGAGACAGGATACTCCCCTTTCCTTAATTGTGACCAATCCGAACCTTCCCCTATCTTTATGGGGTATTGTAGGAACTCTCCCCTAATTTCCCTACATTCAACATCTGAAAGTACTGGGACAAGGAAGAGGAGACTAAGAGTGATGAACAATACACCTTTTCACCACTTAGGTACTGAGACGAAGTATGGTGAGGGTCAAGCATGTCCTCTTAAACAGGATCAGTCAAGTTTATTTAGAGGTC
This sequence comes from Ambystoma mexicanum, assembly GCF_040938575.1. Lineage (NCBI taxonomy): Eukaryota > Metazoa > Chordata > Amphibia > Caudata > Ambystomatidae > Ambystoma > Ambystoma mexicanum. The sequence continues at coordinate 1,237,521,128 of NC_090922.1, forward strand.
CTCACCTGCAACCTGTCAAAGGGCTGCAGGTGTATAAAGGGAAACAAGTGAAGAGAGAAAATGAGCAGCAGCAGGGAGGCTTGGGCAGGCGAGACTAGGAGAGCCTTTCTGTGTGGAGGCAGCAATGGTGGGACCTGAAATGTGACCAGGATGCCGGCAGATATTCCCAAGGTGTGAGAGCCTCTGAGGCAGAGTCGAAGCAACTGGGAGCTGCTAACGAGCACCAGATAAAGAGAGGACGCCATCCGTGTCTACCCTGTGGAAACAAAGTTGCTGGCACCCGCAGAAGTGAAAGCAACATGCGAGCGGGTCTCGCTGAGGTCGGGCGTCAACCTGGGAAGCTGAAAGAGCAGCAACGGCTTTCGTAGGAAGGGGCTGCAAACCAGTGAATGCTGGCGAAAAGACACTTGAAAACGGGGGCATTCTGGGTGGGCAGCTTACTATGAATGAAGCTCCATGTGAATGAAATGCTTCAAAGCAAAATGGGATACATTTTGAATACTGAACTGAATGGATGTTTTTCAAATAGCGCCAACCAAAATAAATTGAATACTGAACTGAATGGAAGTTTCTAAATAGCGCTAAACTGACATTTTGAATATCAAACTGATCGAAAGTTAAAACCAGCATTAAAACAATATATATTGAATACCAAACTAAGTGGAAGTTGTAAACAGTGTCATACCAAGCATATTGACTGCTGAGCTGAATGAAAGTTTACAACAATGATAAAACAAGCATGGTGAATACCGAATTGGATGAGCATACAAAAGTTACCCTTATATTGAATATTAATGAACTTTACAAGCAAAACCAAGAATCAATACAGAATACGAGGAGAATACCCATATGAAAGCAGCCTATGGGGAAAGGAATTAATGTGAAGGACTGAATCCAAAGGTAGGCATTGTAAGAAAGGCATGGTATCAAAGCAAGACAGACACAAGTGATAACAGTTCAAGGGTGTTTATTAAACTGTAAAGTGGTTGAGATAAATGCCTAATATAAACCTAAATCTGAGATGGGAGCAAGCTACGACCATCAAATAATAAGAATACAGTCCTAGTGGAGTCTAGTCAAATAGAAATGGCCTATACTAAGAAAACCTATTAGCAATCCCTACCGCTATCCTATAAAATAGTGTGGGATAATGTTCACAAGAAAAGAAAGAAGTAATCATAAAATGATAAGTCAGGATGTTATGGCTGGGTTCTCCCGCCTCCAGGTTTTTAGCATGGGACAAGATGGGACTCTTGAGCACAGCACACCCCTAGGCTTCTCTGACATGGGCTCCCAGTTCCTTTTCTCTGTATCAGGGCCTTCACCCAAGTTTCTTCTCATGCTAAGTCTCTTGCTTCAGAGGCCTGATATGCTAAAACAACAAAAGTACCTTCTGATAACCTTCACGTAGGGTGATTGTTCTTCACCAGGGGATGCCCCTCAGCTGGGCTTTGATCCTTTTCTCAGTGATTAGCCTCCCTCATTCGAGCTCAGACCAACCATTCACTGTGGACATCCCTCATTCGGGTTCATAGTTGTCGTCACAATGTTATTCATTTAGCTTCTTTGCAACTTTTCTCTTGATGTCCCTCAGTCGGGTTCACTATCGTCTTCTGATCACAGTTTCCTTATTTTTAATACTCAAGTGTCACAATGTCTTTTTAAACAGCCACCTTTTTGTTACGTCCCACTCATCCGGGCTTAGACCTTCCACAGTACTTGCCAAATTTAAACATAGACTTCCAAAGGTCGATCACATCTCGCTGGCTCACTTTGTCACCTTATGGCAAGGGCGTGTTTATTCACAATAACCAGTTCGCACTGCGTTCCCCTCCGCCGGGTGCAAACGCATGACTCGCAGTTCCCTCAGTCGGGTCACAATTTCACAAACGTGAAACCTTTTTGCAACTTGTCAAGGACTTTCGATTCTACAAGGGGTTTTGCGTGACCCGTGTAGGACCACCTAGACACCTCACGTCGGCCTTCCCTATGGCCTCTTGGTCTTGGTAAAGTGCTTCCCCTCTTGGCTCAATACCGTCTCATTGTTCAGGAGAGGGGTACTAGTTAGAGATGGTTTCCTCCTTCGCAAGAGAGTTAAAAGTGTGCGTAAAATTAAAACTTTGTGACAAAACCACTGTATTTCAAAGTGATTCTAAATAATTGATTGCACCTGTGGAAAAAATGTTCCCCCACACAAGAACCTTGTAGATGCATACTACCCAGCTTCATCTTCATGATACTTGGGCACATACTCTGTTAAGATTTACCACAGATGCCAGCTAGTTACATCGGGTGATTCATAAATCATGTCCTTCACTCTACCAGCATCACTTCTCAGCGTCTTGGGACTACTGTTGCTGCTTGGCACTTCCTGCTTTACAGCCACTCCATGTTTTTGCTCCATCTCTCCTTCCCTTTGCTACTTTGTGTCCCCTGTCCATCACTTTCTGATGCTCTGCTTCTCACCCGTAAAGTGTTGCAATGGCACATTTTGTGGTCTGTTTTTCTGTCACTCTGCCTCTCCCATCTCTGAATTCTATTGTTGTTTTTCCCTCCTATATCTCGCTGTATCGGTTGATAGAACTCCTCTTCCTCTCTCATGTCATTACTCTGGCTATATCTGCTTTTTTCTTTTTTTCGGTTGTGATTGCCACTCCTTTTGATTATCTTTCTTGCACTGTCTCTTATGTTATTGGGCTACCCTTCTCTAGTCTTGCTTTTCTATTTACATCTCTTCCCACCTGCTGTTGATCTGTGTTTTATTTTACTGTCTCCAAATGTGTCTTTTGCTCTGATTCTATCCCTCACTTCTATTGTGTGTTTGTCCTATTTTAACTCTGTTTCCCTTCTCACTTTCTTTGTTGCCCTATCATGTAGTGCATTGCTCTCTGTTCCTGTTGCTCAAATTCCTGTTTTGGATTGTCTAGTATGTTCTCTGTCCCTTCGTCCCCCCTCCTGCTACACTGTTGATCTTCTGTATTGCTTAGGTTCAGAGTTGCTCTTCCTCTCCTGTTTTTCTGTTTGTCTTTTTACATAGCACCAATAAATATCCAAAAAGCTGAAATGGCTTTTCTATTTAAAAATATAGTGCATCTCTGCCATTGGGTGCTCCTTTTTAGATGTGTGTAAACCTTTTGGCTATTAGGCTGGGAATTATAGAGTTCGAGGTGTGTCTGATCAGATGCAGCACTTGCTTGAATACAGATGCTTTACCAACACTATGCCATTACAAGTGCAAGAGCCCATATGGGATGTGTGTTCTGAGCCATTACAGGTAAAGCAGCCCAGTTGAGATGTATCTGTTCTGAGCCATCACAAATATAGCAGTCCTCATGGGATGTGCTTCTTCTGAGCCATTACAAATATAGCAGCCCAAATGAGATGTTGTTCTGAGCTATTATATGTATAGTGTTCCTTATGGGATGTGCATGTTCTACTTTCGAGCCATCACAGGTATAGCAGCCCTGATAAGGCGTGTGTTCGTACACATTTAGCAGTCCTCATGGGATGTGCTTCTTCTGAGCCATTACAAGTATAGCAGCCCAAATGGATTGTGTCTGTTCTGAGCCATCACAGGGCTAGCAGCCCAGATGAGGTGGGTGTTTTGAGCCATTACAAGCACAGCGGCCCTGAAGAGTTGTGTTCTGAGCAATCACAAGTATAGCAGCCCTGATGAGTTGTGTGTTATGAGCCATTACAAGTAAAGCATCCTGTATGAAATGTGTGTTCTGATTCACTGAACATTTAGTAGTCCTTTTCATAAGTTGGAAATTAAGTCAACTGTGTTACAATTGAATGTTACCTGCATCTTAAATGCATATCTCAGATGCAGACTCATTAACTCACCTATTAATAGGATTTGAACTAACAGGCTACAAAATAATCTCTGCAGCACAGTTATTGACTCACTGAGCTGCCTTTCCCAACAGGCTGTTGACACTGAACTGCACATCGGGTTAGGGCGCTGGCAGTTCCATGTGAGGCTTGCCTGATGTAAATGGCTTGTCAAAAGCTCTAAGCCTGTTTGGTCTATCCTACATTAGTCTGGAGATTCATAATGAGACTTTGAAATGTAACTTTTTTATGAATGTGATATAGTTTATAAATAAACTTTACACATACAATACAAAAAATATATAAATATACCTTATCACATATACTTCATTACAAATCATCAGACATTAGAATCTTCAAAAAGAAAAGAAAATGAACACTATAGTCATATATCAAACATTGTTAAAATGAATAATATAAAACCTCTTCACATTGATAAGAAATCTAAATTAACTGGCTTAACCCCCACACGATAGCAATTGTATGTAGTTAGAATCCTTCAAATTGAGATCCCTAGAAGGCTTTCTATAACTAACCATACATTGTACATTGCAATAAAAACCTTAATGTTAGTTGCATTGATACTATGCCACCAAAAGGCTGCCTCCGCTATACTTTCTTTCTCATGGACCTATCTGCCATACTGGGTATTATATGTTTTTACCATATTAGAGTACTTTGTCAATACGTGTTTCATTTCTCAGTATGTTCTTTCTTACATATTCGGCAGGAACGTTCAGTGAGCGGTAGCTGATTAATTATTCCAGTAGTTGCTAGCACCGGCAAGTTGTTTAGCCTAACTAATAGTATGAAGCGTCTTAACCTAACTGCCGGGCAAACGTTTAAATACAACTGCGGTTTTTAGAAAGTATACAGCATATATGATACATATTGATAACTCTTTAAGCCTACAAGATGGGAATAATGTTCCAGCCAGTCCCATAGATCAACTTTCTTTTGATAGGGCGCTATTTGCTGCTAAAGAGAATCCCCCACCTCGTGAGCTCCAACAAATCTCCTTGAGATAGTTAACCATGTTGTTTTTTAGGTGAGAGCTCCCTGATCCCTCCCGAGTGTCCTGTCTCAAAGAGAACAAGAGTTGATTATCCAAAGAGTTCAACATATTCAGGTACAATTCAGCCCTTTTCTTAAGCACCATGGATTTTAGTGACTGTAAAGTCAATTCAATTGCCAATGGTATGCAGGTAGAAAGGCCCAAGACTTTTTTTTCCAATACTTGCCTTTGACTACGTGCAACTATTTAAGGTCAACCGTCTGAAGGGCTTCCAAGCCATAAGTGATCATTGGGGCTAGAACTTGCTGGTATAAGAAACGGGCAGCACAGACAGTAACTCCGCCATGACTGATAGTAAAACGGTGGACCAAGCCTGTAGTTTGGGCAGCTCTGATCGTTCTGGCGTGTTTACACTGAACGTAATCTCCCTTAGATTCAATTTCGATACCTAGATATTTGTAACTTGGAGTATAAAGAATCACTGATTCCTATATCGTTAGCCTGGTGCAAGCTATTTTTTTATTTGTAAACACCATCACTTGTGTTTTCTCCAGATTGATTATAAGGCCATTTCTTTTCCCATAATGCCATAGGGCTTCTGCTGATCTACGTAAACCACTAAATGTGTGGTAAAGAATTACCAAATTGTCCGCATAAGCAAGGACGGGACAAAGATCTTCACCAATTACCGGAGGACAATTATGCACCTGACCAATCAATACAGGAAGATCATAAACAAACAGATTATAAAAGGTAGGCGCCGTTAGGCAGCCTTGTTTGAATCCTCTATTCTGCTCAATTTGAGCAGTCACGTTCCCCTGCAAATCAAGTTTTAGGGCAACAGTGTTATTTTGTGGAGGAGCCCCAGATACTATAACAGGCCTTGCAGGCATCCTAATCCCTTCAATTTTGACCACAGAATTACTCTGCGGACTAGGTCGAATGCCGCCTTAAAATCAACGTATAGTGTGTATAAGGGAGGATTACCCATCTTCCTAGCGTTAGTACACAAGGTGTCCAGAATGATCAGATTATGTGTAGTGGAATAGCCCTTACGGAATCCACTTTGAAAACGATTAAACACTCCCTTATTAATAGCCCATGCTTGAAGTTGTTCTAATATTAAGCTGGCGAAAAGTTTACCAATGCAATCTAGCATAGATAATAATCTATAATTGACAGGGTCACTCTTATCTCCCTTCTTATATACATGTATTAACAGTGCTCGCTGCCAGGAATTAGGTAGTTTTCCTTTGTGGAGAACTTTTTCGAAGAGAATCTTCAATAGTTGAGCCCAAAATTCCGGTTTGCTTTTTAATGCAATATTAGCGAGACCATTCGGTCCCGGGGCACCTGAAGATTTGAATTTTTTAATCTTGATAAGGAGCAAATCGGTAGTAACTTCAAAGGGCGTAAATGGTGGAACAACATTTCCTATCGAGATTCCCATTTCATGAGTTGGTATATTAGGATCCATCAGGAATCTCTCCCATATATGCGCACCAATGGGATTAATCAAGGAAGTTGTCCTATTACCCCTCACTTCCCCCAGTAAAGACCAAATGTTTCGAGAATTCCTTTTACATAAAAGGTGTATAGTTTCTTGCCATTGTCTAAGCTTCATCTGATATTTTGTTTTGTTTTATCCAACCCCTGAAATTCCAGTTTACAGGCAGAGACATAAGAACTAATCGTAGGGCATGTTTTCTTAGCCCTACGTATCTCTGCTCTAAGTAATCTTTTTGAGTCTCTAATTTCTCTGTCGTATTGCTTTCTTTTGGGGGGGGGCATTCACAGCAATTTTGTTTCCGGAAGTGGCATGGGTATTAGCGAAGGAGGAGATCCAGTTTTCGATATTGTCACTGGACATCCCCTGAAACAAGCCAATATCCAGGTCACGTTCAGCTGTCAATGCTTGGCCAGCTTTTATGATGTTCTTTTCAGATGACACAATACAGGTATTGCCATGGTTAACCCTAGCATTCCCCATAGGCTTCAACAAATTACTTATTTTGTCAGAGGCCAGTGTTAGCCCAAGTGATGCATGATCACTCCAAACCTGCCTGGTCACCTCCATATCCTTTACCCACACTGCAAGTTCGGGGGTAACAAAAATATAATCCAGTGTACTACTGGAACCATCATTCGCCCAGGTTTCCTTACCGGGGTGATCGCTGCTAGTTCTTCCGTTAATCATTTCCATGTCCCACATTTCGAAAAAGCTAAGCCAGTACAGCCCCTCAGGATCTTGGATCGCATGTGACATACTCTTAGATCTTAATTGGGGATTACTCGTTGTCCCAACCCCCCCTGTCATATGGCAATTGAAATCCCCCACGATCGCCACCAATTTGTTTTCCTGGTTCATTATCCAGTTTATCAGGATTTCATGTAGTGTTTCCTGAATAGTTTCAGTCTTTAACGCTCCTGGTGGGCTGTAAAAGCTTAACAACAAAATGTTCTCAATTACACCGTCTGCTGGAATTTCCAGCTCAACAGCTGTCACAGAATAGTCAAGCTTAGCATCAATTCGACGCGACTTAAGGTTATGACGGACCCCAATAATTAGTCCCCCATACGGTCTCCCCCACAAGCCTTTTTTTGCTAGAGATTGTTACAATGTATAACAATTCAGCACTATTGGGGTTGTCAGCCAAACCTCCTGGAGGCAAATACAAGTGTATTTAGTTATAAAGGGCAGTGAGCCTTCGGGGAGAGTAAATGACTAAAGCCCCTGCAATTCCACGTTAGGATTGAGCAACCTCATTCCTTTTGAAGAACCACCGGTAAGGACTCGACCAGCCATTTCAATATATTTTGTATGTCTGCCAAATGCACCTCCTTCTCAGCTGCCAATTGAGGCACTTGAGATTTAGGCTTTGGTTCTGCAACCGGCTTCCTTGGGCAGTCATGATCTTCTTTTTCTGGATGCACATCAATCTCCACGTCAGCCTCTAATAAGTTCTCTTTATATGAACGCATCATCTGGGCAGTTGCAAGAAATGTACAGTGTATAGCCGATATGTTAGTATTTAGACCATTGAGTGGCTCTATATATTCAAAATCTTCTAACCTCAAGACTCTCAACTGCGGGATTGATTGCAGTCTGATCAGAAATTCAGTTCTCGTGAGCCAGTCATGGTCATTGTTCTGGTAGAGGTTCTTAATTATACAAATACAGCTCTTAATTTGCACTGGCATCTGCACATCACCCATAGATGCTGGTTTTGCGATATCCCTGTGCTGGGCAGTTTGCCTTTTACTGTCCGGAGTGGAAGAAACCTTATCTGCTTCCTGCTCGAGTTGTGAGGTTAGAAACTCTGGCAGTTCTTACTCTTCGTCGGTTAATTCCTTGTCCTTCTCCGGGATCAGCCAACTAGTGAGATGCCTAGCCCTTTCAAAATGTTGCTTTTTGGCCCGGGTCGCTTTCTTCTTATTTATATTTGCTATTTTGGACGGTAATAACATCTCAGAGGGCGATGGTGTAACATTATGGGGCTGTTTCCTCGTTGCCGCCTTCTTAGCTAATCTCTGTTGTTTGCGAGAGAAGAATACCACTGAGTTGTTTGTCTCGTTAGGGTTTTGTTCTGGGTTCACTTTTGGATCAGTAGCCAATAATATAGCCTCAGAGAGATTATTTTCAACCTCATCATTGATATTATTCTCATGCACCTTCAGGGAAGCCAAATTTATTGTGTTCTCTAATATTTGGCCACACATTTTCAGCATGATCTTTAATGCAAATTGTAGCAAAGCTACTGATGACTGAATCTCATTCAAAGCATTAGGGCACCAGAAGGAATCCGCGGTTAGCTCAGAATATGAGTTTTCTGCATGAATTTCCAAGTTAGGTGATACGGATAGTCTGTCCGTGGTTATCATTGATTGTAATTGCTCTTTCACTGGCCTTACCTGGGTACAGCCTTCAGCCAGCTTACTTAACACAGGGGTTATCGATCTTTGCATCGGAAAGCACAACTCCAAGAGTGAGTTATATTCAATTTAAGGCACGTTTACCTCTTCTTGGTGGCTGCTACCATTTAAAATGGACGATTCCCCTTTCTCAGATATGTTCAAATTCTTCTCTATTTGTGCATTAGGCAAGAAGAAAGACGTAATCGGTCCTTTACTTATTAGAGCTTGCTTTTTCAATTTGCCTTTGCTTCCCGGTCTCTCAGCCCTCTCTAGAGGTTGATTAGTATTTTTCCTTTGCAAATTATAATTGGCTAACATCTTCACCTTTTGAAGTACTAAAGCTTTACAGCTAATAATAAAGACAGCGCAAAAAAGTAGACAGTGCTATCAGAGCTCTCCACGGTTTACAGTATTCCTCATAGAGTGTGCCGGGATCAAAGGAGTTTCTCCCACAGTCTCCCGGCACTGTTTGCTACCACACACTTCACCCACTCTGAGACCGTTTAGAAATTAGGCAGCGGGAGCGGAATCAATCTGTGTTCAATTCCTAAATACCAGGTCTCTTTAGAGTTTTGCATAATGTGTTGATAGTCAAGAAATTACAATGCCAGACCAAAGCGTGTGTTAGTAACAGATGCTGGTAAACAAACATACAAACGCATAGTGCAGGTAATCAGTGGGCACGGTACGTCAATTGGGCAATCAAACTAATAACTGGCTGTAAGTGGCTAACCCAGAGCCCCTCAGGCACCCTAATCACTGCGTTGCTCACTGCCACATGGCTACAGCTTCACTGGCTCCACAGCCTCACTCGGGGCATACGCGGGATTTCCAATACGTTCTGGGCTAACAGAGGGATCAAAGGGGCCAAGGCCCCAGCAGTCTCCCACTTTCACTCAGCTTGATTTGTTTAGCACAATTGCAGCATAATTTTATGCGCTCGCTATCAATTGCTTTATTGCTAACCAATTATCAGTTCCGCTTCAAAGCAAATGCGAACAACTGCGGACAACTGTGAAAATTCTATGCAGCAGGCACCTTCCAGCAGGAGATAAAGCTCCAAACCGCTTACAAATGCTGCATTTTTCTAGATGCACCGTCCAAAGATTCGGCGGTCTGCTCAGCGTTTCACTCAGTCTGCCCGATCTGCTCTGCGTGATTAGAGGAAAGGACCTTGTGCATACAGGTACGCGTACACGTCAAACTGTCAGACCATCAAGCCTCACTGAATCACAGAACCCAAGTATCAGACGCTTCCGACAACCCCATGCACCCCATGCACTAGATTTATGGCAGTTGGACTCAGTAATCGTACATGAGAGAAGCAGACGTTGTGAAAAGCGCAAGACCGAGTAGAAGGGATTGAAGTGCATGACAGCAATGCCATCTTCTCACACTGTTGGAGGTTGGTGGGAAGAGCTCAGACACTGTTCTTGCTCTGTACTTTAGGTCGCTTCAGAAAATGGCAACACATGATTGTGCTTTCTTAACAGCAGCTCTGTTAAGAAATTCAGGTACTTTCCCAAAACATATCAGTCATGCTAAGAAATGTGGGCATGATGCAATCAGCCCTGCTGTGAATATTTGGTATTGTGCCACGACATGCTTATGGTATAGCAGCTCTGTTGATAAATTAGGCTACTTTAACTGAATATATAGCAGTCCTGTTGAGAGGTACAGATACAATATGTGCCACAACACTGCTTCTACCTGTATCCAATATACCTGCTTATGGTGAGTGGTCAGAAAGGGAGTTAAAGTTCAGACCACATACCTAGCTATGCAATTGTTGTGCTTCTGTGATGAAAAGAATAGAAAGTACGAAATGCCCATGCTGCTGCAACTGCGCTGCCTCTATTAAAGCCAATTAAGCAGAAATGCAGCCCTTGCTTAAGACAATTTTCTTTTCACACAATACTACCTGTGACCTAAAACAAAGTGAAAACCATGTTCATGATTCAAAATGCTTTAATAACACTGTAACCTACAAAATGCAGGCAGTTGAACAAAGTGAACACAACACAAATTCCCTTTTACATTACTCAGAAAGTATTATCTTGATAGAATCATTAACAGAGGAGAGGGCTAAAAACAATTAAACAGATTAGGATTCTTCTCAGTTGCTTCTTTCAAGGAACTGTGTTGATTACTAAAGTAAAGAGTGAATTTGAAAGCTGCTGCCAGCCAGGCTGTCACTAGTGAGCTCCATGATTTATGGGGGTGCTGACATGAATAGCCTGTGTAAGTGGTACACATGGAAGAATTTAAATAGCCGTATTGACAAGATTTCTGTGTATAGAAAGTCCTAATACGTACGTTATTTGGAGGACTGGTTCCATGTACTGCTGACATCCGTCACACCATTCACCAGCTGCAATTCCCAGTCTTATGTTTCTTTTGCCAGAGTCTTTGCAGGTCTGGGTTCGAAAAGGGCAAGGGGAACTCCCTCCTTGATGTCCTTTCAGGTCTCCACACCTTTCTCCTCGGTTTGAACTGCTGTCCTGGAATAATGGTTTCCTTGTGCATTTGGCCTTGCTCAGAGTATGTTCTTGTGGTCTGCCTTTTATCCCAGTGGGGAAGGGAAAGAGCAGTCAGGTGTGTGTAGTTGTCAGCAATTGCATGACTCTGTCTGACCCTTGTGTTGGGACATGTCAGGTAAACGACTCTGATATTAGTCCGTTGTTGTTCACGGGGTGAGAAAGTGTTCGTGTTGGAAAGGGGGGGGGTAGAATTTCTAGGTATCCTACTGGACAGGATGGGGAAAAGGTGTCACAAGAAAGGGGATACCTCGTCTCACCCTTCGACCTCCCACTTCCACTCCCCTAAGATCCCCCCCATCCAGGAGATCCTCCCGCACTGGTCGACCCCCAGGAACTATATCCAATAGCGATGGCCATGTCCTGGCCACCTGGATGACAGATCCCCAGGGACTAGTAAGTAAGACACCTTGAGGTTTCTCACAGCATGAACAGAATTGCCACCAAATAAACTTTGGGGATAAAGGCAGTGCAGCAAGGCCAAAGACAGGAAAAAGGTGCGTGACAAAGTCAAGAGGCCAAAAAGGAGAATCTAAGGAAGTGTGCCTTTTGGCATAGGGGCAAATGCAGAGAAACCTGTGTGAGCTGAAGAATCAAAAGGCCCTGGTTGCGCCCGACCTGTGATGGGTGGACAATGTGGTCTGATACCCCCTAAACCTGTGAGCCCTACATTAAAAAAGGTAAAGACACTGCAAAACCTACCAAGAAGGTAGTTATCATCATTTCATTGATTATTGACATCCCTATATATTGTTTAGCTTTAGTTGTGAGGGCAAGCATAGGTTTTGGACACAGACAGGCTTTGAAGTTAAACTCTTTGACTAAGACCTTCCTTAGTTTTGTTCAGGTAGGGAAATCCCACCTTAGTATAGGGAAAGTTAGGCCTTCTACCAACCAAAAGAGGACAAGGAAGCTACCAGACCCCTAAAATAATTGCAGAACTTAGTCCAAAGGATAAGCAGAGACTATTTAGATATGGTGTATTGAGTAACACAATATAATCAAGAAATCCCCTGTGAACAAACACAGCACCCATGAGAAGTTAGTCATTCTCCTAGCCTTAGTTATATTAGTGGTAGGGAGGGTCATATAGGTTAGATATGAACAGTGGATGAGCTTGTTTTGAACATTCATTCTGACTGATGAGCACCTTAGTTAGTAAAAAGGTAGTGACCCCCCATTGACATCAGGAAAGGCAGGCCTTATTTTACTTTAAATTAACTTCATGGTAAACATTTCTTCTCAGCATCTGTGTCCTTCTTCTGATCCTCCACACTACTTAAAACACTTTTTGGGGAGAAGCTTTGTAACCTTTGGGTACAAGGCCCCACTCTTCATAGGGATTGTACTTTTGAAGTGAGGGGACATTTCTTTTAACTTAGTTTCATTCTACTGCATCCCTTACTTGCCTTCTTATGTGATATACTTTATTGAATGCATTCATAAGAACCTATGGTGACCGTTTATATGTTTATAATTGACTGTTGTGTAATATTATCACCTGCTTGTTTAATTTCCTAGTGTGTGTTTTGGGCCTAGAATAAATATAGTGTGTTTGTACTTACCTTTCTAAATTGAATTCTTGTGTGGTTTACTGCGTGAACCCATTGTGGACCCCTGACCCCACTCACACTCTCCTGTGAATAGCCTTGATAACACTCAAATGCTACCTAGATTGGGTTTTGGCTAACCCCTCAGAGTTACCCTGTTCACCACAACTAGGGTGGCCTCCTAAAATCTGTCCACCAGGCCAGATTCTAGAAATCCATCTTAACAATGACTACTTCGGTTTGTTCCATTATTTGCCCTGATGCCAAAGGAGTGCCTTCTACTGCATGCACAGCTTCAGGAGGTGATGTAGGTACTATATGAAACCCATGTCTTTTGACAATCGATACGTCAACGTAGTTCCCAGTAACCCAAGAATCCAACATAACATGTTCTGAATGTTTCAAGAGCTTTTAAGAACGTTTTGTTTTTGTTTTGTGCGTTTTTCCTCTTCCCTTTCCAACCCCCCTTGTCTTCATGCGCCTTGAAACACAATTGCTGTCTAGTGTGCAATACAAACGTCCAATAAATAAATAAATAAAATAACTGGGATGAGTAATATTTTTGAGATCACCATCTGGAATTCCACTTGTAAATAAATATGCATTACGGCTGTGAGAGCATGGGAGCCGGGGTCATTGGGACTCATCCCCACTAGTGGCACGTGCCCCAACCTCTACCTTTACTGGGCACATGTTCAGAGGTTTCCATTCCCCATCCCTTTTGACAGTCGAACATCAACCTGGAGAACCAGATCCAAAAGCTCTGGTAAGGCAGCTGGAAGAGACAGTATGTCAGAAAGCTTGGAACAAAACTATTGGCTTAACATAAAGGGAACTGTAAAAAGGCTTTCCTGAAAGAGCCAGAGAGGACCTAGTTAGCAGCACACATACCGACCAGACTAACATCCACCAAGATTTTGGAATTTCTTGAAGATCAAAAAATGCCATTGGGGTATCTGCGACAATGGCACACTTCATATCTGCAAATTCTGTTTGTACCTTGGAGCCCCATGTCAACAACTGATCCGTTATATTGAGTCGTCTCAGTGGTTCAGTGAGGTTTGATAGATCCTGGATGAAGCATTCACAAAGGTTTGCCATGCTAGCTCCCTACCTCTGATGGAGATGTGGAAGTTGATCTACCTTGATATCGGCTACCCTTTGAGGGTCTGTGGAGAGACCCTTTCCTGGAATATTTAGCAAACAAATGTGATTTTTCTTTCTGCAGTGTTTGCCAAGGATAGGGGCGAAATACAGAGGCAACTATTGGAATGAGAAACGGGGCTGGGCTCATAGGGCAGGCTAGAGGTGTGGGAGTGGGAATGTACAGCAGGGGCACATGGGCATATGGCGCCGAGTGGTATAGACAGGCTTTGGTAGGTGGACATGTGAGGCATGGAGGTGCAAAAGGTTGTAGGAGTTACTGTGGACTGCGGATGGTGCCCATGCAGAAAAAGAAGAAAAGTGTCACTGGCTCAGACCAGCAGAGGCTAGAAAGGTTGATGCTGTAACGCAGCTGCGGAAGCCCCAAGATAAGCGTGTACAGGAGGGAGCAGCAAACAACAAAAGATAAAAAAACAGAATGGGGAGTTTGTTGATGTTTTGGAGCGCCAAAATAGAGTGGTAAGAGGAAAAGAATGGTCCAAAGAGGAGGAGAGAGATTTGGTCAGGCGAGTTAGGGTTTCAGTGACTATTGAGAATTGGACATCAGCATTCATAATATATGCCCGTGACTACTGCATGAAGTACCCAGAGAGATGTGGTGCACTTTTCAGGCACATTGATGTCAGAGGAGAGCATTTGTGAAGTTTGGGCTTTTGCCTGGGTCAGATATAATGAAGAGTTCTGAGCCCTCATGGGAGAGTGTGGTATCGGGCGAGCTTGAAATGGACCTCTGATTAGACTAGATGGATCCCACTCGGAGGGCATCCAATGCATGCATAGCCAGTGTGTTGCCCTTATCCTACTGTTTCTTTCTTGGGTTCTCCACCCAGAAGAAGTTGGGGCAGGTTTTAATGGGCTGTTGGGCATACAAAAAGGAGGCTTCCGAAAAGAACTGTGCATACATTTAGGCACAAGTGCAGTAGGTGTCTGGGGCAGCACCCAGTCACTCAGTGACAGGGGATGGCAGAGTTGCTGGTCCAATGATAGGGGAAGAGCAGGATTTGTAGTCAGCAGGGTGGTTGGCAAAGATATTTATACCAAAAGTTACTGGGAAGTGATTTTCAGTACGGTTTTAAATTGGGGCATAGGGATCAAAAGAGGGGAGATGGGTAGTGAATTTCAGGTCAGGAAAAGAGTGCTATATAAGTGATTGTGAAAAAGTTGCAGAAGGATTTGAGTGCAGGTAGAACTGAAGGACCATTGAAGGGGTGGCCATTGAAGTAGCTGTAGTTTTCCCGCTACTCGTGCTGCCTAAGAGGAGGAATATAGGTTAATACACAATTTGCTGTTGCAGGAACAGATCTGTGAATGATTGTAACCCATAAATGAAGTGCAAGATGAGTTACGCACGTATGACCAGGCCTTAGCACACTTGTGTAAGTGTAGCAGGTAGGCATGATGTTTTTAGTTTGCTGCAGGTACATGTGGAGGATTTCTGGCTGCTTCGAATTCAGTTTCCTGATGAGATTTTTGTAAACAAAGATTTACCCATGGGTTGATCGGCATCGTTCGCATGACTTGAACGTTTTAGTGGGTTTCGACATTGGTTTTGTTAATCCGGGATGGGTTCAAAGAAGATGTTGCTTTAGTTGGGTGATATCCATTTTGTGGGCCTGGCAAAGGTTGAGAGGGAAGGTGTGGGTCTGTTGGGTGAGTTTGTGAAATCAATGTAGAGGTTGGGGGCCCTGTTAGTGCTGGAGAAGAAAGAGGGGCAAGCAGTGAATTTGATGTTTTTGGACATTGAGTGGGATTTAGTAGAGAAGCACTGCAGGTTGTTGAAGCATAAGCTATAAACATTGAGGATTTGAGGATGAAGAAGATGGAGTTGAGAAAAACTACTGGGCCACCAGAATTTGGCGTGTAAAGTGGCAATGTCGGCTAGAAACTTTTCCAGGAACACAGCAGGGACTATGACTTGTGTGAAGTATCTACAAACGAGATAAGGCTATGGGGAGCAGTCAGGAGAAGACCTAAGAGTATGGCTTTCGTTTTCGAAGGGCTAATGGGCAATATACATGTGATTGGTAGGGGATCTGGCGAATTCAGAGATTTTTGGGTATGTCAGGAGCAGCAGCATTTGGTTTGTCTTTCAGGGGAAAGTAGTGTGTGGAATGGTGGCCTGACTCAAGTGGAGGGGAAGTGTTCAATGATGTTTGCTTAGACTATTTTCTTTGGTAGCGGCTTTGAGTTTTTGGGGAGGGTATTTTGCTGAAAAAAAGTGAATTTCAATGTGGACAATGAAGGGGTGATAGTGGTAGTGAAGGGGCAATCAGCTAGTGACAAGAGGGTTCTGAAGTTGCTGTTTTAGGATTCCTGCATCCCAATATTGTTTGTAAAACAAGGGTTGTGCCTTGTAAGGACACAAGCATAGCCAATGCATTTCCAGTGGTAGAGATTCCGTGGGTTGGCACTGTAGGCAGAGAGGCAGCGTGGGTTCGGGAAGGTCTGTGGCAGCTAGGAGTTTTAAGGGTCCTGGATTTGGTTGAGAAATCGTCGGTGACATCTTCATATACAGGGCACAGCAGATCATGGTTGCAGTTCCTTAATGCTGGGCTGCAGCACTGAAGAAGCAGGGTGGACGCAGAAGAAAGCAGAAGGGACGACATGATGCATTTCATACAAAGGTCAGTAGAGAAAGGTTTGATGAGGACCACAACCACAAGAGCAGGAAAACTGCCAGGCATTGCATTCTAAAATATGAGGTTTGTGGGATTTGCTTCAAGTGGAGCAGGCAAGATGCCCAGGAAAATGTTGAAGTGTTGGTTTAGGGAGAGAGGAAAGCTAAAGGGAGTGGGGGGTTGGTGACAGCATAATTGTTAAGTAAAATGACTGGAGGCTTGGGAGAAGAGTGTTGGTGAGGATGCAAGAAGGTGTTGTTCAAGACTGGCTTTATATTGTTGGTCTTTTGAGCCCTTATTTATTTATAGCTAGTATGAACTACTGTGTTAGGGACCTATTGTTCCAGGATAACAAAGTGAGTGTAGTGAGGCTAGACTTTTTCATTAGAAGGTCAAAAAGTGACCAAAAATGAACAGGGACTTGGTTGCTGTCTGCAAAATCGAGAAGAGGGGGATTATGGCCAGTAGAGAATAGGATTTGGTGTGAGGGGATGTTCCGGTCCAGGTTTTTAGGTGGAAGGAATGTTGGCTGGCCAAGTATTAGCCATATTAGGAAAGAGTCCAAAGGTTGCTTGATATGGATAATATGGGCTTTGGCACATGCTCCTTTAGCATTGGGGTGGATTCTGAGGGGAGAGGACTGGGCATACAGGAGAAAGAGTTGAAGAAGCTGGGGAGGTGGAAGTCAAATAACTATATGGGCTTTTTAAGGCCTCTGCGGGGGGTGCACAGTGTGGAGAGATGTGGAACAAAAATTGGCAAAGCTAATAGTTGTGGCATTTGTAGTTGTTTATTGCATTTTACATTTCTAGGTAAGTATGTAGTAGATACACTACTGAGATAGTAATTCCAAACGTGACTGCAAATTAGTGCTTGCAGAAAATAACATTAGTAATAGACATAGCAGAAAGGCTTATCTTCACTACAGTGTACAGAAGTCTTTTTACCAAGTGTATTACTAATGTTACTTGACAGCAAGCACTATGTTCTCAAAGTGGTACTGATGGTGATTTTAAGAGTGAGCAAGGGTGGCAGGGGTATGGGTGAGTTAGTTTGAAAAGGAAAAGAGGTGAACTAAGGTAGTCGCCAGGAATGAGCATGGAAGGCAAGGATGAGCTAGGATGAGTGGGAGGCAGGAATGGCCAAGGAGGGTAAGCTGGTGGAGATAAGGAAAGATGAGGTTGGTTGGTTGGGTGAAAAGTGGGTGGACGGGGATGGGGTAAGGATAGTGGGGGTAAAGTGGGGTGGGGGTATGGGGATGCGCTAGGATGAGTGGGGGTAGGAAGAGTTTAGCTAGGGCAGTGGTTGTGGAGGTAAGCAAGTGAGAAGTAGGGTGTGTATGGTAGAGTGGGTGGGCAGGGGTGAGGTAGGGAAGGTATGGGTAGAGAGGTGGGGATGGGTGGTGGAGGAATGGGTCGAGGGGGGGTGTTTTGGGATATAGTATAGAGTGGTATGGTATAGAGGGGTGAAGTGGGATAAGAGTAGAACTGGGCAAGGAAGGATAAGAAGGGTTAGAGAGGCGTGAGGAAGGATGGGTGGGGGTATAGCGGGGTGGAACAGGGCTCAAAAGGTGCCTCAGTGGAGTGGATGTTGGAGGCAGAGTGCATGGAGAGGGTAGAGTTGGGCAGTGAGGTAAAGTGGGGGCATGGTGTTAGCGTGGAGTGGGTTCGAGTGGGGTTTTTAAGATGGGTGATGTGGAGTGGGGGTATGATGTGGAATGATTGGATGGTCTAATGTAGGGAATGGGGTGGCTTGGTGTGGTGTGGTGGGGTTTTAGTGCAGAGTTGAATGTTGGTGTGAAGTGTTGGTGGTATGGAGAAGTGGTGTCAAGTGCAGTGGTTTGGAGGTGGGTTGTGGGGATGGAGTCGAGTGGTGGGGTGTGGAGAAGTGGTGTAGAATGTTTTGAGTGGTCGTGGTCTGGGGTTGTGGTGGGGTGAAATGGCAAAACGCTCCGTCCACCTTTGAAAGAAGTCCAAATTACCTGCTTACAATGGAAACAGCCCAAAAACAAGCCACACAATGGCAGACATTGGTAAGAAACCAACACACGTAAATATGAATTAGACAACATTCATTAAAAGAAATGACACGCAATACTATTTGTACAACTTACAAACGCTCATAGAGAATACAGAGCATTAATGCAACCAAAATGCAGGACTAATTGGCTAACATAATTCGTTGGATTAGAAAGGCTACCTGGGAAACAGCTTTGCTCCCACTGTGGGAGGATCTCTATTCATGTGTTAAAATGTATGAGCAAATTGGTGGTTGTGTTACTGCATCAGAGTGCTAATTGGCAAAAGATGTTATGTTGTCACGTTTCTTCTTGTTACGGCAGAAAGTCTGCAGTTCTACTGACGGCCATCAGATGTCCTCATACGAAATACCAAACTCACATGGGAGAACATATATTTGCTTGAATGAGCTGTCCAGTGAAGTGCAATTGGCAGAGTGGTTTTATAGATGCCTTTTGTCACTTCTTTTTCTTCCTGGATTTAAAGTGAAAATATAGAGTGATTTGTAGGGGATCAATGGACAGTTTGTGTAGTAGAAGTGTGAACATTGTACATCCAGCAGACAGGTACAATACTCAGATATGAACAATTAAATCGCTTAGTATATAAATCACCCACATTCTGTAAACAAAGCCCCAATGAGAAACGGGAGGTGGCAAACCGTATTATGTGGTTTAGTAGTGATTGCATGAAATCGAAGACCATTTGGGGAACATAAGAATGACCACAGGATTTTATATTTGAAATGTGCCTGTAATAGTGATTCAACCATGAAACCCTTCTGACCATGACATGCACACTCTCTGCTAATTGAATTCATCACAACATTCACCCTAACAATGCGAAATATCAATGGAGAGATGAGGAGGTTTTGCAAGATATGGAGGATGGGGAGTATCCCTTTGTGCTCAGCAATGAGTTCTATACTCATGAGTTAAGAATGATATTGGAGGAGTTTGTGGAGAAGTGCGGATAATGGGGGTTGGGGGGGTAGAGGCATAAATATCACCTCAACACCTCTGGGGAGGAGGCTCTGATACACTGATACTGTGCATCCTGAGTGCAAGATGCACAGCAATTGTTATTAGTAGTTATTTTTTCCGGAGAAGCTAGAGTACGGGTTTATGATCTTATCCATCAATTTCTAAAAGGTGGCAGGAGTACTGTGCAACAGTAGCTCAAATTCAAAGTGGTGTGGAAAAGGCAGTTTTTTCCCTATCGGTGTGGTTTAGGGGTACCTGCCAGTAACCTTTGATTAGGTCCAGAGTGGATATGTATTTAGATGTTTTTATTTATGTTTTGGGCTGCAGTAGTGTTCAGGAAGGCTTGCATAGTTCTGTTTGGATAGACAGGTTAGCCCCAGCTTACAGTGATAGGGAGACTGGGAGGAGTAGGACAGAGCTGTGCTGTGGTGAGGGAAATAAGCACATTTTTGCAGGGGATGGGGAGGGTTGCAAGAGGAAGGAATTAAGGATCATGGCAGGAGTTACATTTTTAAAAGATGTCTAGTTTAGTGTGCAAGGCAATTGTGTCAGGTTAGCATTGATGTGTAAGCTTAGATCTGTCACATTAAAAAAAAACATTTTCCATTTAATAAGAGTGTGGGCATCTCACCACAGAGAGGTTCGGGCATGGCAAGGCATGAGTCTCCTTCCTGGGATGTTTGGGCATGCGGTTCAGCCAACTCACGAGTCAGGCGGTTGCGCTTATGGTATGTGCTCAAATAGGTGCTTGAAGGTTCGGGAACCTGCAACTGTCTGTGTTTTAAATGCTTGTCCCACTGTCCCACCATAGTAAATTAAGGCATCTGTGGATTGTTATTTCGGTGATGTCATCGGGGATTGTTAGAGGAAGGCTCTGATGGAGGTGGGCCGGGTGGGATTTTCTAACAGGTTTGGGTGTTAGGGTGAATCTATAATTTGTAATCATTGTTTTTGCCGCTGGTGTGGTGGGTCAGTCTAGAGGTGTGTGGGTTGGAAGTTCGTTTTCACAGGAACGTCTGTTAGTAGCTGTATTTTTGTAAGGTTGTAAGGTTGTGGGTGTGGCATAGTGTTAAGGAGGGCTTAGTTAATTCTGTTGCGATGGACAGGCTAACCTGGGTGTGTACAGTGGAGGGGGAGGGTGTGGCAGATTTGGACCAAAAAATGAGGCACATCTCAAGATGGAATTAGGGGATGAGGCAATAGTTACATTAACATTACAGGTTATGTTAGACGTTGTGCAGATTAATCTGTAAAATAATTGAGCCAGATTATCAGTGAATGGTAAATGTAGACCTTTCACATTAAAGCAATCTTTTCACTTAATAGGATGGCATTGTCTGTAATATCTTTGCCAAGAGACAGATGAGTCTGCACTAACTGACAAATGTACAAAGTTTGACTATGTTTCCTTATGGCCAAAGAGTTGATATCTGTCTCCTACCAAATAGTAAGGCGTAAGCAGTGAATCTGTCATACTTTACCGATGCACACAAAAGCACCTGTGCAGGCAACACAGTAGCCCTTATGCCCTAGGAAACCATGTAGGTTTCTTATTTCAAGACCAGGGATCCAGAACACAAGCAGACGTTTTCTGCGCAACGTTTCCGGAAATAATGTTTGTGTGCGTCTGAGACACACAACAGTGGTGTTGTTCTATTTTGTGAAAACTGTCGAAAGACTATTCCGTTTCGCTTAATAATATTAGCATGCATCGAGATATAAACACAGGGGGTGCACTCATGGGTCATCACAAACATAGGACGTTTTGTGCAGGAATTTCTTTCAGTAATGTCATAGTGAACATTTGAAAACATTTTTACTGACTTTAAAAAAAGACTCCCATGAGGCAGTTCAACATTGTGTTACACTTCAGACTTCCCTGCGGGCATCCTTGCCGAATACAACTTCTTTACAGGCTCCTCTATGGTCCAGGTACAAGCTACCATGGCGTCTGTACAAACGTCAACGCATTCCAGGTCACCTGACACATCTTGTACGTGGAAGACGTAGAGCAAGCCACGCCCCTCTTACGACTATAAAACCACCGTCTTCCAAGGGTCTCGTTGCTGCTAATTAGCGTTACCAGCTACTCGTGGTTTCGTCCGTTTCCTCTTCGTGTCTTCCTACACAAATCCTTATCTGAACTCCTGGTTTTGACCCTTTGCCTGACTTTTGGATTGCCTCGTCTCCTCCTTCATTCCTGTCGTGCTCGTCTGGTTGTTGGACTCGGAACGCTACTGGATACGCCTCTCTTCTGTGTCTTGCGGTTCTTTCCTGGTTGCCGCTCTGCACTTCAATTTTGCTGTCTACTATCCGGATCATCTCAACAGCTATTCAACTATACTCGTGTACTCAGGTACATACCTATTGTCTTCCATGGATATTCCTTTCTGTTGGATTCTGGGACATTGAGTGACTTTCCTGTGAGATTGCTCTTAAGTGCATATGAACGCCCTCCTGAACTGCACCAACCCGGCACTAGTGCGTCCCTCGTGCCGTTCGGGGTTACTTACCTATACTAACTTCCCTGTTTGTTATTTTCTCCTGCCGTTGTTTTCAGAGTCCTGGATTCCTCTTACTCCATTTATCTTTATTCGGGTCAGTTGTTTGTCAATTCTATAACTATAGTGGGAACTGATACTGATTTAGTTCAATTCCACTCATTTGTGTCATTCTTTGTAGATCATCCCGGGGAAACTCAACTCCACTCCAATATCTATCTAGGTAGTTGTCCAATTATTTCAACTGTTCTAATCACTTGTATAATATCAACACTGTCTAATATCTTGATATTCTTTTGCAGCATTGGTATTGGCGGTGTGTGTTCTCCCCGCTCTTTCACTCAATTGACACCTCTGTCTGTTCTAACTGAAACAGCAGAGAGGTACGTTGTGGAAAAGAGCCGCTCTTTGAGGAAGCCTGAGTATTATACTCAGGGGAGCTGGGATGGAAGGCTGAATTTGGAATCTTATACCACCAACATCTCCAAGGTCAATTTCTCTGCATCTTCGGCCTATTCGGAGTGGTGAGTAACAGAATTAGCAGCTTTAAAAAAAAAAAATGTCCACAGAGGCCAGTGATGCTTTGAATCAAATCGTGCAAATGGTCACGGATCTACGTACCGACTTGACCAATGCACAAGAAGCACTGCGCCAATGCATGGACGCCATTCAATCTTTGGTTACCACACCAGCGTCACAGATGGCTGGTGCTGGAGCTACAGCATCAGGTTCAGGGTTTCCACCACCACAGCAAGAACCAAACCCGATCATGCTTACAACCCAGTTCCCTCTCGCTCCTCCTGAACTCTTCCTAGGTGACCCTAAACAATATCGAACCTTCATTAATCAATGCAAATTGCATTTTTTGTGTCGCCCCGCCTCATTTCCCACATCTACAACCAAAGCGGCTTTTGTTTTGTCTCATTTGGGAGGCACTGCAGCCGCATGGGCTAACCCGTTGTTGGAATCTAATAGTCATGTTCTCTACAATTGTGATGCCCTTCTTGCTATGATGAGTAAAGTATTTGATACACGTTATACTACCCAAGCTACTGATCTGGAACTATTAAAACATCGACAAGGAAACAATTCTTTATTAGTTTATTTGGCACAATTCAATCAGTTGGCAGCAGAAACTGACTGGCCTGAAGAAAAGAAGACAGCTGTCTTCTATCAAGGTCTGTCAGATGAACTAAAGGTCATCCTCTCCACTGTTCCTGTAGTCCCCGCAGCATTCGGGGAACTGCTAGACTTAGTCCTTCAGATTGATGCTCGTAAGTCTGAAAGACGCAGCGAAAAGAAAAATGCATTGTTCAACAAGGTTTCAGCAGAGGCCTCGTCTTCATCGTCTCCTGCGCCTGAACCTTTGCAGATTGGGGTAGTTAGGGGACCACTTACCCCTGCTCAACGAGAATATCGTCGAGTACACAATCTCTGCATGTATTGTGGGGCCTCTGATCACTTATTACCTGAGTGTACCAGAAAACCTAGAAGAAAGGCGGGAAACGCCAAATCCCGACAGTAGACAGAGTCCCTATGTCGTGAAACTCACCCTTGGACTCTACATTACAGAATCCGAGTCATTTAGTCCGTCTACCTGTTACATTTTCCTTAGATCATGGTGTTTCATTCCAGACAACAGCCGTGATTGATGTAGGTGCAACAGGTAATTATGTTGATCAATGTTTTGCCGCCATGTCAAAAATACCACTGGTTCGCAAAACTATACCTGAAACAGTGAATGCAGTGGATGGTTCACTTCTTGTCTCAGGAATGGTAACTCACCAAACAGTTCCATTACATATGAGTACTGATGAAGGCCATACTGAAGACATATCATTTGATATCATTAAAGCACCAGCTTACAAAGTGTCACGGCTCGCTCCCTTTGCTCCCGTTCCCGTCACTTGGGGGCATGTTTTGGGGTTTATTCCCTACTGGACATTTCCTCCGAACCTTATGCTACAGTGCTGTGATGAATTGGGAGCGCTAAAACCTTATTTTCCAAGTTACTTCCCTTCCGGATCCATTCCAGGTGTTTGGCAGCCAGCATGCTACTTTAATCTAATGACTATGCTTCCCAGCATGCCTGGCTCACTGCTTCACCTCCTCCCTTGCAGGACAAGGTTGGATGGAGGATAGGCAACACCTGTGGCTGCAGGTGCAGCAGGCGGCACACCTGAGGGGTGAGCTCGTTAAGCAGCTTTAAAAGCCTCAGTTTGCTTCAGTCCAGCGCTGGTCATTGTTGCAGTGTTCTTGTTGTGACTGGTCCCTTGTTCCTAGCTTTTGTGCCTGGTTCCTAGTTCCTGTTTCTTGTTCCTCTGCCCTGGATTTCGGATTTATGTTCTTAATTGATTTCTGCTTTCTGGATTTCCCTTTCTGTCTTCCTCTGTCTGCAGGCAGCCTTTCTCTGTGCTTTACCCTTTGATGCTGCCCAATTTGCCAGTGTTCTCTGTTTCTTTGATGCTGTCCTTTGCTACTGAAAAACTTGATGAATTAGTCTTTCCCTTTATAGATTTAGCTTCCTGCCTTTTCTCCTTGGATGGGTGGGAAAGGTTTCCTTTTGTGATATCATTTTCCCTGCTCCTGATCCTTACTTTCTATTGGGATCCATTCCATGTTTTCCATTGCACTTCTGCATTTATTTCCCATTGATTATTAGGTGTGTGGTGCTGTTGTAACTAGTCCCTGTGTGAATGCCTTTTGTTTTCCTCACTATTCTATCATCACAATTCCTACTTGCCCCTTGACTTGGGTCTTATGTAATTAGTTATCCTCCACCCATTGCTGTTATAGCCTTCTGGGTCCCTGTTTGATCAACTGGGTTTGTGGGTTTACTGACATTCAAGTGGTCCTTCCGGTCCTCGTGAGTACTGTTTCTAAGTTCCTTATTCAGTATCATCCAGAGTGTCAGCTCACAGATCCTGTCCTTGCTTGCCCTCTAGGTGGGCTTAGCGCTGTCAGTATCTGTAATAGCATAGTGGGTAAGGAGTTTGCCGACTTTCCTTTCAGTCATAAGGAGGTTCTAAGTGCTTACCCCACATCCCTTTTCATATATTGGTATTATTGTTTCACTCTATTCGCACTCCTGGGTTTTAGTATACACGAGTCTTGGGTATTGTATGCACGTTGTTAGATTCAAAGTTGTTCACTGTGCAATTCCGTGCACATTTCCCTTGCCATATTCATTGCCTTTTTCCTTTCTTAACACAAAGTCATTCTGGGCATTCCATGGTTGAAACTTCATAATCCTGCCATCGACTGGTCGACATCTCAGATTCAGTTTCCTTCCAATATGTGCAATACTCAATGTACTACATTACTCGGTATTACCCATGATAGTCCAGTCAGGGCGCTAGTTTCACCTACGATGCATATCGGAGCTGTCTCTAAAAATGTTACCTCTGTGATACCTTTTCAATATGCAGATTACACAGATGTTTTTGACAAAGGGATGGCAGAAACTCTACCCCCACATAGAGCTTATGATTGCCCAATAGACATAATTCCGGGTGTTAAAATACCATCCGGCAGAGTGTACTCCCTCACTCTCAAAGAAGACGAAGTTCTTAAAGATTACATAGACAAGGTGTTGACCATGGGATTCATTCGTCCTTCCAAATCACCAATTTCATCACCACTTTTCTTTGTCCCTAAGAAGGAAGGGGACCTACGTCCTTGTATTGATTATCATGCTTTGAATGCAGCAACCATAAAAAACCAGTATCCTCTTCCTCTGATCTCTGTCCTTCTTGATCAATTGGGATCTTCCAAAATATTCACTGAGCTTGATCTCAGAGGAGCTTACAATCTCGTCCGCATGAGAGAGGGGGATGAATGGAAGACCGCATTTAAAACACATTACGGTCTGTTTGAGTATCTTGTCATGCCTTTTGGGTTATGTAAAGCCCCGGCCACCTTTCAAGCTTTCATGAATGATCTGTTTTACGACATTCTGGATCAATTTGTTGTTGTCTAGCTGGACGACATCTTGATTTACTCTCAAAACCAGGAAGACCACGAAAAACATGTCAAGATAGTACTCCAACGTCTGAGAGAACATAGATTGTTTGTTAAAGCCGAAAAGTGCATATTTCATGCCTCAGAGGTGGAATTTTTGGGATATGACCTTACTAATAATGGAGTGCGCATGAGCCAATCCAAAATTAGTGCAATTCTGGAATGGCCTGTGCCCAATTCAATCAAATCTTTACAATACATTCCTGGGATTTGCAAACTTTTATAGACACTTCATCAGTGGGGTTTCTGAAATATCTGCACCTTTTACCTCTCTGACAAGTGCCAAAGTACCATTTGTATGGTCTTCAGAAGCTCAGAGAGCCTTTGATCAATTAAAATCAGCCTTCACTTCTGCTCCTGTTCTCAAACATCCTGATCCCGAGCTTCCTTTTTTTGTTGAAGCTGATGCTTCAGGTTATGCCCTGGGGGCGGTATTGTCTCAAACCTGTCCGCATTCGGGAGAGATTCATCCTGTTGCCTATTTCTCTCGTAAATTGACAGCTTACGAAAAAAATTATTCCATCACAGAACGCAAACTTTTAGCCATCAGAGACGCATTCTTGGAATGGAGGCATCATCTTTTGGGGGCCAAACACCTTGTAACTGTTTATTCGGATCACCGTAGTCTGTTAGCCTTGAAATCTATGAAATGTCTTACGGCTAGACAGGCGCGGTGGCATTTATTCTTTTCGCAATACCAATTTGTTATCACATACCGTCCTGCTAAAGCTCAAGTCCCGGCTGATACTCTCTCGCGCTTACATGCGGATGGTCAGTCTCAACAGGTCGAAGCTCTTCCTCTTCTACCAAACAAGGTTGTTTGTGGTTGTTCTGTTCAGCCCTCTTTGCGTTCAATCATCCTTGATTGGGTTTCAAAACATCCAATAGAGATCACTGACCTCAATCTGGAAATCATTCAGGGTATGCCATTCATCCAAGGGCGCGTCTATATACCCTCAGGTCAAGCTAGAGATTTAGCGCTTCAGTGGTCTCACGATTCTTTGATTGCTGCACATCCAGGAACTCAAAAAACTCTTGAAGCCTTACGGCGTTGGGCTAGGTGGCCTTCCATGGTTCGTGATGTAAAGGATTACATTTTGACTTGTTCCATATGTACTCAGTGTAAATCTTCTAGAGCCAAACCGGTTGGATTGTTACAACCTCTTTCTGTGCCGTACAAACCTTAGCAGATGCTGTCAATGGATTTCATTATGGAACTTCCTGGCGTTCAGGGTTATGACACTATTTGGGTAATCGTTGATTACTTCACTAAATATGCATTGTTCATACCTTGTTCTGGTTTGCCTGCAGCTCCGGAATTGGCGAAACTGTTCTTGACAAATGTGTTTCGTTTATTTGGTTTACCCTCGGTTATTGTTTCCGATCGTGGCTCACAATTTACGTCACGGTTTTGGAAGGCTCTTACAGCTTCTCTGGTTATTGAGGACAGGTATTCCTCGGCGTACCATCCTCAAACGGATGGGCAGACTGAGAGAACTAATGCTACCATCGAACAGTATGTACGCTGTTCATGCCTTCAGTACCAACAGTCTTGGTTTACTTCTTTGCCTTATGCAGAATTTGCATACATCAACTGGAGTTTCTCCCTTTTTTGCCCTGTATGGTGGTCATCCTAGGGCACTTCCACTTGATCCAGTATTACTGGCCATTAATCCTGCAGCAAAAGATTGCATCAGAGATCTCGATAAGATTCATTAGGATGTACGCTGTCATTTACTCCGAGCTCAAGATCGTGCCAAGAAGTATGCTGATGTGCATCGATCACCTGCTCCAGTCTATCGCAGTGGCATGAAGGTGTGGTTATCGTCCCGCAATTTGCGAATTGCAGGCAAACGCTCGCTTCTGCCCAAATTTGTGGGACCCTATGTCATTACTGATGTCATCAATCCTGTGGCAGTTAAGCTTTCTCTGCCGCGATCATGGCGCATACATCCAGTCTTTCATGTCTCCTTGATCAAGCCTTTCATCCATGGGACCCGTCTGCCTACTCGTCCTTCGCCGATCTTGGTGGATGGTGAGGAGGAATATGAGGTCTCGCGTATCCTGGACTGCAGGGTGTCTAGGGGTACGTTGTTCTACCTCGTGGATTGGAAGGGGTATGGGCCTGAGGACCGTACTTGGGAGCCACTCTCCAATTTGCATTGACCGGTTCTTCTGAGGAGCTTCCATTCTGCCAGGGGGTTGCCGGAGTCTTTGGGGGAGGATGCTGTTACACTTCAGACTTCCCTGCGGGCATCCTTGCCGAATACAACTTCTTTACAGGCTCCTCTATGGTCCAGGTACAAGCTACCATGGCGTCTGTACAAACGTTGACGCATTCCAGGTCACCTAACACGTCTTGTACGTGGAAGATGTACAGCAAGCCACGCCCCTCTTACGACTATAAAACCACCGTCTTCCAAGGGGCTCGTTGCTGCTAATTAGCGTTACCAGCTACTCGCAGTTTCGTCCGTTTCCTCTTCGTGTCTTCCTAAACTAATCCTTATCTGAACTCCTGGTTTTGACCCTTTGCCTGACTTTTGGATTGCCTCGTCTCCTCCTTCATTCCTGTCGTGCTCGTCTGGTTGTTGGACTTGGAACGCTACTGGATACGCCTCTCTTCTGTGTCTTGCGGTTCTTTCCTGGGTGCCGCTCTGCACTTCAATTTTGCTGTCTACTATCCGGATCATCTCAACAGCTATTCAACTATACTCGTGTACTCAGGTACATACCTATTGTCTTCCATGGATATTCTTTTCTGTTGGATTCTGGGACATTGAGTGACTTTCCTGTGAGATTGCTCTTAAGTGCATATGAACGCCCTCCTGAACTGCACCAACCCGGCACTAGTGCGTCCCTCGTGCCGTTCGGGGTTACTTACCTATACTAACTTCGCTGTTTGTTATTTTCTCCTGTCGTTGTTTTCAGAGTCCTGGATTCCTCTTACTCCATTTATCTTTATTCAGGTCAGTTGTTTGTCAATTCTATAACTATAGTGGGAACTGATACTGATTTAGTTCAATTCCACTCATTTGTGTCATTCTTTGTAGATCATCCCGGGGAAACTCAACTCCACTCCAATATCTATCTAGGTAGTTGTCCAATTATTTCAACTGTTCTAATCACTTGTAAATTATCAACACTGTCTAATATCTTGATATTCTTTTGCAGCATTGGTATTGGCGGTGTGTGTTCTCCCCGCTCTTTTACTCAATTGACACCTCTGTCTGTTCTAACTGAAACAGCAGAGAGGTACGTTGTGGAAAAGAGCCCCTCTTTGAGGAAGCCTGAGTATTATACTCAGGGGAGCTGGGATGGAAGGCTGAATTTGGAATCTTATACCACCAACATCTCCAAGGTCAATTTCTCTGCATCTTCGGCCTATTCGGAGTGGTGAGTAACACATTGACTGGTATCAAAAGTCTATTAATTCTGCTTCCCAAGTTGGCTTAACCTATTTGCTAAACAGACCAATGGAATATTAGCTCTCACATCTCCGGTGCACCCACACACCTTATGACTCTCTCTCTCTACTGACTAGAACTACGGTTTCCCGAAGGCGTTCAACCTAACAGCGCTTTGACAACATACCAATGATACATAAGGCGCTATATAAATGCCAAGTAACATAACAAAACATATCACATTTTTCCAAGATTGGTTTCAAATTTGTGATACCTCTGAAGTGACTTTGCGGAACTGGTCAGCTAACAGGTAAATCCCAAACGTTTTAAAATTTATTATGTTATGCTATTGGGTTGTATGCAACGCTCTGCTTCCATTTGCATGTTCTGTTGGCCCTCTGGCAAATCTGAATGAGATGAGGTTTGGAATTGGTTAGCATGGAAAGAGGGAAAATGAAAGACATTTTGCTGTTATGTTGACAATGAACTCACATGAAGGGCAGGTGGGTCACAATTTGGCTCCTGTAAATCACATTGGGTCTTTTGATAATCCAGTGAGCCTAGCCACACACAACTACAGAGGCTAACCACTTGATGGAATTGTGTTTTGAGGAGGCATGTGGACATCTTCTCCTGGTTGGCACATTAACTAAATTCTGTATGCACACGTAGACACAACCATGACTAATTAGATGGGTATAAGGAAATTAGTTGTAAACTACATTCCGCCTTCCCTCCCTCTCCTTACCCAGCTGATTTCCTGGGAATCAGCCAGTTATATACCAGACAAGACTTGCCATTTGCAAGAGTGCACCTGAAAAAAACTAGCTCACAAAACTGTTTATAGTGATGAGAAATCTGGCCAATGGCATCCCTTCAGGGTCAAGGTTGTCAGAGAGGAGTGTGTTACTATACCAGTAATGATGATCATTGCAATCGCACTGTGCAGAAAGTCATGGGGAGTTGTGCTGCTGCTGCACTGTGTAAGAGGTGAAAGACCTCCAGGGAGCTGGTCTAATGATTTACGCGAGGCCTGGATGTGAGCGGTTCCCATATAACGCATAACGGATGCTGTTAATGTGTGGCATCGGTGATGAATCTGGACAATTCGTCCCATCACCCCAGTGGGGAGCCACCCCCTTTGAGGCTAGGGGATGAGCCTGCTAAGCAGCAAACCCCCTAGGGGTTTCGGCAGGTGGGGCCCCACTGGGAGTGATTACACTCTTGGGGACAAAGACACCCATTCCAATAAGAAACTCACAGTCCAAAACACATTTTTTGCATATATGGGTGTTAGAAAGACTTTGGTATCTCCCATTCTAACTATAACCAACAGCAACCCTTCTTCCACTATTTTGGCTTCAGATAATGCTGAACATCGTCTGAATGCCCTAATCAAAGTAGATGGGCACAATTCTTTTGTTTCTGGTGATGTACATAAGAACAAAGAGGACTGCAAGTTGAGGTGTGACTCCTACGGCAGGAGGAGAGTAATCCGTACATAGAGGCAAGCCTCTTTAGAGATGATATCCTGGAGGGGCAGAGCCAGACCAAGCCACAGAACCAGCAGTGGCATGGAGGAAGAGAGACCCGCTAGCTGGAGGCGGAAAGGCGGGGATTCTGATTGAGCAAGAAGCTCCGGTTAGGGAAAAGACAGAGACGAGACTACAACAGTCCTCACTGGTGACACAAGCAGTGGTGGAGCTAGCATCTAGCAACCGAGGCTGAGACCAGAGGAGAGAAGGGAACCCAGGTCCCCAGGCTTCAGGGCAGCAAGTCCCTTTGCCTCTGAGATGAACAGAGAGAATCACCACTGGGAGATCCGACGAAGGTCTGAGAGCTTGAGAGAGCTGAACGGGCACACACCCTATGTAAAACGGAGTAAGAGGGATAGAAACACTTGAGAGTACTGGACGGGCACAGGTCCTATGTAAACCAGAGTGACAGGGATACGTGTCTTATATGTCAAGGCTGGGAAAGCCAATAAAGAAACGAGAAACTGATCAACCCGACGGGTATACGTCCTATGTGAAACAGTTTGAAAGGAGTATGAACATTCTGAAACATGGCTGGAAAAACCAAGGAGGTTACGAAACCTGCAATACCCGAGCCGACAGATGCACTGCTTCTATTAAGATGATTGAGAACCAGTACACCTACCAAAGTGTCAAAGGACTTTGTGGAGTCCAAATGCCATGAAGGTTGGGCATAGAAAATTGTGTTAAAAGTGATCCTGGAGGGATTTGAAGAGCCTGAGAAAAGTAATCAAAGGACACGCCTTCTTTTCCAAGGGAGAAGATAAAACAATACAGAGGCTATTTGTTTTTTCATCAGCAGAATCTACAAGTAGACTGTGAATTGTGTCATTATATTTTAAGACAGAAAATAAGTCATCTGAGAGTTGGGGCCAGGCAAAGTCACAGACAGAGGTTATTGTTTCAACCTCCCTTTTTCCTTTCAGTAGGATTTTCTAAAGTGGTAGGGCCAGTTGATTAGGATTTGGACTCAGAACTATTTCTTTTGGACTTGGACAAGCATCTTTAGTTTTGTTTCAGAAGGGTGGAAACTTCCCTCATAGTGTCATGATTCCTGCCCCTCTTGTCCCCAACCCTCCAAGATGTCAAGCTGGAGCCAGGCCACGATCACCTACATGGCCCTCAAGGGCTTCTCCATCCCTCCAAAGACTCACTTGGAGTCAGACTTGGCGCTTGTGGCACCAGACTCACTCACTCCCACAGGATAACATTGGGGATTGGACTTGTAATGCATTGATGGGGATAAGATGGATGCCCCCACATATTTCGGTTCCCAGTACTGCACGTGCGGTCTAGTCTTTTGGGTGTGGTTCATCCCAGAGGCACCTGGGATACCCAGAGACTATTTAAGCCACACCCAGGCTGAGAAGCATGCTTTGCATTTTCTGCACATGCAGCGTGACACTCACCTTGTTCGGATCGGTTTCCAGTGGGTCTGCATCTTTCTTCTGCGCTCAGCTCCTGCAAGAACAAGAACACAGTTTGGAACAGCCTTACATTGCAGCCCTTCTGCCCATCATTCAACGCTCCTTCTGTTCTGCGGGCATCTTCGGCGGTGTCATTCCTATCCTGGCACGCCGCTTCCTAAAGAAGAGGAAAAGAACAGAGAGAAGGCATTAGTAAGCATTCTACAGCTCTTCGCTTATTTTTTTTCAAATACAGTACGAGCTTCAAACGCTTACCTGAATCCCAGCCGCTCTGGGCAACTGTGTCTCTGGAACTTCTCATCCATCTGCGAGGGGGAAAAGACACTCCAGGTTAGCGTGGAAACATCTAGAGGCACCGCATACCGTGCTTACTCACCGCATTTGTTCTTCATAACCGGCATCCACACTGACAACGTCGCGGCACCTAAAAGACACAGAAAAAGAACTCAGTTCAATACAAATATGAAAAGGGTGCATCGCGCATTGCGCTCTCACTCACCTTCAGCGCCACTCATCTCAGCAGCACGCCGCCATCCCCGGATGCCGGCCATCATCTAAGAAGGAAAGGAACGAAGTTAGAGAACTGTTCAAAGACTCATTATACTTACCAGTCGGACTCTCACCAGTGAAGTAACTAGGCACCAATGAGCCCGCATCAATCAACGCGCCCCTATGCTGAAAGCAGGACAGAGAGCACACCATCCAAGAAAACAAGGCCCAGTCGCCAGTTGAATAGTCTCCAGGGAAGGGTTTGAGGTCGTAAGAGGCCAGGACCGGCTGAGTGACTTCCCCGTGGATACCAGGTGAGCGTTACACATAGCGATAGGGCAAGATAGGTATTTTTCTTTCATTTCGAATAAACACCCTTGAATCCTGACCCACTGCAGTCCGAGACCTTCTTCTGGTTCGCCACTTATGGTGTCAGACGTGGGGCATAGGCCGGCTGATATAAGCTTGGGACCCCGCCTCTTTACCAAGTAGAGAAGGCCAAATCCCCTACTCTAGCCACTCTCTAATCCATTGGCTTTGATATATAAAGCATAGAGAGCTTCTCCATCCCGCCAACTGAAAGGCATTTAATACAAAAGGTTTGAGTCTTTTCCCTCCACCCAGAACCTACATTAGACTACAAACAAAATCCGGGCTAGCCTGGCGATATGCCCTAGAGGTTGCCGCTGGTGTAGTAGATCCCGATTATAGGCGGAGGTTGGGTGATCCTCCATAACTATGGGACCTCTACCTATCTAGCTAAAGAGCGGAAAGTCATAACCCGGGGGATCCTTGAAAATGCCCTCAACGCAGTACCCCAAGAAGTGGAGATCTTACTTGAAACCAAGAGTGGGTCAATGGGGTTTGGGGAGACCGCCCTCATGAGAGAGGAACCTGAGATGAGAGAGGATAAAGATATTGTCCCATTGCCTGATCTTGCTTCCACTCAAAGAAACAACCCTCGACCTAATGGTTGCCCATTGGGTGGTTTAATGGGTCAAGAGTAAGACTCGGACACAGTAATCAGTTTGGATACAATTTTGATATTTCATTGATAATAAAATAATAAGAAGGGTTGCGGAAATTTTACCTGTCCCCAAATCTAGGAGGGATTTTCCTACCTCAAAAAAACTAAGGAACGTCTGTGTCAGATTGTTCTTCGTTCGGTGTCCAAAATTCAAAATCTGACCCTTGCACTCTAAACTCAATATAATGTATACAGGGAGACTCTGATACGTTTTATAATTGTAGCTTGTTTCAAATGTTCTCAACATAAAGTTCCAAGGTGCAGAACAGAAAAAGGACATAAAGATTTTGAAAGAGAAAGGGATCCTCCCTTCCCTATGTTTTCTCTGGTAATTCAGAAGTGTATCCAGCACCTCTGGATGAAGGTTGGTATTGTTCCATACAAATATTGAGGTGGGAGGTTGGTTCAACCCCTGTGTATCACTCTTCTTGCAATATTTCACTTCACAATTCAAGGGGGAATGCCTTCTCCCTTGAAGTTCTTCTTTTCTTTCAATTCCACAGTTTCAGGAAAATACTCCTTTTCAGAGTTCACTTTCAGTACTCAAGCCTTTTACACCATTCCACTTAGCATCAGGGGAATTAATCTTCTCTTCCAGTTTCTTTGCTTTTTATACTTTATCACAATTCAACTTTACTCAAGGGGTATGATTCCTTCCTTTTTTGGGTGGGGATGATCTTTTATGGGTTGGAATTATCTTAATGTTATGTATTATGGCGTTAATTTCTGCAATTTTTTACTGAAAATATTTTCGGAACTTGTATGAATTGGATGCGTCTTCTATTTTTTATTTTTATGAAGTATATAGATTTTATTTATATTGGAAATATTTTATTATGGAAACTGTACAAAGTCAATATTTGATTATACATGCAATACATTTGTAAATAGATTCCTCCCTTGCCTTTCTCTTAAGCACATAGTTCTCTTGTTTAATTCTCACACTCTTGTCTCTTTCTACCTCTGGTGTATTTTCCTGCCAGGGTATTTGTGACTTTCTCTTTGGTTCTTGAAAGGGGTATGAGTCTGCCCTTTTGGGTTTACAACTTCGGATCTATTTGCCTCCTCACTCCTGGTTTACTTCCTTGCCAGGGCATCACTTCCTGTCTCATTCCAGGTTTACTCTCCTGCCAGGATGTCACTTCACCTCTTACTCCTGGTTTACCCCCTTGCCAGGCTATCACTTCCCCTCTTACTCCTGGTCTACTCCATTGCCAGGATATCTCTTTACTTCTCACTCTTTGTTTACTTCCTTGTTAGGGTATCACTTTACGTCTTATCTTCCTCTCTGGTTACTAGTCTCACTTCTTATTCATGGTTTACTTCCTTCCCAGGATATCACTTTGCTTCTCACCCTTAGTTTACTTTCCTGCTAGGATATTGCTTCACTTCTTATCCCCCCCTCCGACTCCCTGTTTGACTGGCGCACTAACCTGCCAGGGCTTTCTTTATGCACTCTTTCTTTCATCCACGTCACAATAGCTTTCCACAGTTGGGCAACTGACCCCTTTCCAATAGAGTTTGTATTTACTTTGTCTCACCTTTCCAAGGGTTGGGTCTTCAACCACTTTTCACATTTGTCCGTATGTATGACAGTTCCTCTTCTACAGTTTTGGGCTTCCGTTTCACTTTCAACAATGTTCACATACACATAATTCCCACTGTTGCAATACTGGGTCACTGTTACAATTTTCTCATTTATATCAGTTCCTTTACTATTTTCAATGGCTTTCTCTCACATGCTCAGCATGATGCAGCATTCGATGTTAGGCTCCCCGGTAACCCATTCTGTCTCCCTGGGTTCACCAGGTGTCTCTGACAATCCTTGCCACTCCTCTTTGGCTACTCATTCGGTCAGCTGACTAGGCATATGTCCTGTCAGCCAGTCTGTCTTCGCTCTGGTTTCTCGCATTCTGGGTGGCTCCTGCTGCTCCCGGTCCCCAGGTGGCAGGCTGCATTTGGTTCAGTTCCTCCTCACACTGTCCATTTGGGCCTCCGTGCTGCGACTCACAATCTCTTGGTTTCTGGCCTCTTTGTCGACGTTCACACCAATTACTGACGGCCTTGGACTCTGCCACACTCTCTCATTGCTATCAGCTGTGGTCATTTTATACTTCTCGGCATCAGTCAAAAGTTTCCAAAAACTAGAATGCAGCATTGGCTTACCAATTCCAGGCATCTTCATTGCTCCATCTCTCTTCCTCGTCGCAGTACTTAAATGGGGGAGCAGGAGGAGGAGCAGGATAAGAAGCCATTTGACTGGAAACACCTGGGACTTCTTCCTCTATGTCGCAATAAGCCATACAAGTATTTTGTACAGGTGTATGGGTGTCATGTGGAATTAAGCCTGCAAGGTTTTTTGCTACATGGTTTTCCTCCCTCTCTGGAGTTGGTCTTCCCCTAAGTGGTCCTCCTGCAGATTTCAGGTAGCTGTTGCCTTTCCCTGGACACAAAAGAGGAGCTTCCCTGTTGAGAATCAGTGCCGATATTGCTAGAATCATCACAGTAGGTAACCTCAGAAGAACAAGGGCATAACCAAGCTAGTCCCTTTTTATTATATAAAAAATGGGTTACTTTATCGAGAAGGTGTAGGGAAAGATGGTGTTCACTGTATGCAACTGGTGGTTCCCCTTAGTCATCGAAGGGTAGTGTTGGAGCTGGATCACTCCCTTCTCACAGCCACCCATCTGGGGATAGGGAAGACCCAAAGCCAGATAATTTGGTTTTACTGGCCCAGAGTATTCTCAAGATGTGAAAAAACTGCGTCTTCACCTTCGAGATTTGACCAAAAGACAGCAGCTACTCATGTTACCCAGGCTCTGTCATAACCACTTCCCATTATTGAAGTTCCCTTTAGCAGAACAGCGATGGTCATAGTGGGCCCGCTAGAAACATCGAAGTTGGGTAATAAGTACATCATAGTGATCGATGACTGTGCTACACGCTACCCCGAAGCGTTTCCTCTTAGGAATAATACTGTTCAACAGAAGCTAAAACATCTGCTTCCATTTTTGTCATGAGTAGGATTCCCCAAGGAAATCAGGGAACCACTTTTATGTCAAAGATCATGAACAACGTAAAGGAAATGCTCTACATCAAAACCCTATGGACCACCATCTAGCATTCCCAAACAGAAGACCTTGTGGAGAGGTTTAACCAAACTTTAAGAGGAATCCTTCTCAAGTTGGTAGAGACGGATGGTAGAAATTTTGACGTTATGATTCCATGGGCTCTCTTTGCAAATAGGGAAACATCTCAGGCATCTCTAGCATATTCACCTTTTGAGTTACTGCATGGGTGAGAACCTTAAGACGTGCAGGTTTAACTAGCTAACTGCTCTATTTGAGAGGATATTGTTGGGTGTGGAAATGCATATGGTATTCAAATCTCCAACAATTGGTGTTGTGTGAATGTTTTTATCATGTGCAATAAGATCTAACATTTCATTTATCAGGTAAAAGGGCCTCATGATAAGTTTGCCGGTCCGGAAACAACGGTACTGGTAAGCTTGCTGGTACCCTTGTTTCCGGACCGGCAAACTATGAGTTCTGAGAGCAGATGCCTTTGAGCCTGGCAGGTCTGACCTGGCGGGCAGAACAGCACCCGCAGGCAGAACTCGATGGATGCACCAGCACCATTCATGAATGGTGCCGGTTCATCCAGCCTCCCCATTCCCATTGAGTCCAATGGGACTCAAATGGGAATGGGGAGTAATATTTTTCGGCGCCTGGGAACTCCAGCAGAAGCCATGCCGGTATTTACCGGCACGGCTAATGCCAGAGTCATAATGACCCCCCAAAAATATATCATCCAACATGGCCACCGGATTCCAATATATGTTCAGGATAGCTGCATGTAGGCCCATGGGGAAAAGTGGATTAAGTGATGATAGGTTCATTAATTGGATACCAGGGTATGGCGATGCCCATGCCATTCATTTACAGGGTAATTCATGGAATAAATGTGTGCCGAAAAGGGGAGCGCAAGCGTGAAAATCGCAGCGCACGCGTGCAAAAGCTGCACACGCTGCCGTTCATCGATTCATGGAATGCGCTGCACGTGTAAACCCTGGGATGTGCGCCAAATCCTTGGGTGGCTCATGCGGGCGCACATGTCACCAAACGCTGTGCACGACGCGCACAGGGAAAGCGCACAACGTGTAGCGCACACAAGAAAAGTGGCCGGAACATGGGGCATAACACGCGGAATGGGGAACAATGTGTGAAAATGTTGGCGATACGGGGGAAGTACAGAGGTGAATGCTCACAATGTCCACATGCGCACTAAAAACACGTATTCATGGAATCGAACAGGGGAAACCCATGCGCCAAAAAAGACGCGCTAATCAGGAAACACGTATGCCAGCAGGAAGCAGGCGTAAGCGACCCCGCGCAGCATAAAAGTGTGAGCAAACAACAAACAAGCTCATACGCTACGATGAATATACCGTTCCTTGCAGCCGTGGTCGTGGGACACCGCAGGAGGAGGAGGATAGCCAGGCCCCACATTTTTTTACCCAGGACCAGCCTTTTTGGGATGCCTGATGACCAGGTGTATGGGAGGTACAAGTTCCACCAGTAATAATCCTAGAACTGGTCAGGGAGTGGGAAGATGACCTCACATCACCCACCCTGTGCTCCCAAGCACTGAGCCCCTTGGAAAAGGTGCTGAATGTACTGCACTTCTTGGCAACTGGGTCATTTCAGCGGACAAGTGCCATAGTTGGGGGTGTCTCACAGGCCACGCAGTCACGCTGCCTACACCAGGTGTTGGCGATCATGACTGCATGCCCCTCAGTCCGCAAACACATATACATGCCCACAAAACCTGCAGAAAGGCAGACCGTGGTCCAGGACTTTTACGGGGTGGCACACTTCCCCAAAGTGCTAGGTGCCATTGATTGCACCCATGTGGCTCCCTGTCCTCCCAGTGCCACTGAGCACATCTAACCGCAAGCACTGGCAATCCATCAACGTGCAGGTTGTATGTGATGCCAAGGGAATCATCACCTCAGTATATGCAACTATCCGGGGTCCAGCCATGATAGTTTCATATTCCGAATGTCACCCCTAACCCGGGACCTGGAAGCTGGGCGGCATGGCGACGCATGGTTAATTGGTGAGTATAAATGCCTCTGCACATGCATGCATGTCGGACACTGAGAAATGGGAAAACCCCACTAATGACAAGCATTATCACCTCCCCAGGGGACAGTGCCTACCCTTGAGCACCTACATGATGACGCCAATACGGAACCCCACCACACCACCCGAGGTAAGATACAACACAGCCCATATTGCAACCCGGGGCATAGTGGAGCGCACATTCGGAATGCTGAAGTCATGCTTTCGCTCCCTTGACCGCTCTGGTGGGAAGCTGCTATATGCGCCCCCAGTAGTGTGCAGGATCATAGTGGCAGCATGTGTCCTGCACAACGTTGCAACCCGGCGGGGCGTGCCGGTGGACATGGTGGTGCCCCCACATCCCCAACCACATGCATGCCCGCTGCGCATGGGAGGTGAAAGGGCATGTGGTGAGGCAGCCCGTACCCAGCTTGTGGCAAATTTCTTCACCTAAAATCCCACCTCTGCGGAGTGCACACAGGCCTGGCACATACCCGCTGACAATTTATGATGTTGACAAAAGAGACAGTCAACTGTCACAACTATACCACCCTGAGATTGTTTACCTGGAAGTGCTACATAGTGTGCATCCCTAGCTACTTAAACACACCCAATGCTGTGTCAGTAAAAGGCACACATTCATGCAGCATGAAGGACTACCCCCTTGCAAAACACTACAAACAAATAGTGGCATGTCACCCAACCCCTCCCTAACCCCATCTCAGCTACCAAACACACCATGGCATGGCATGCGATGTGAAAGCAACCAAATGAATGCACATCACATGACACAAGTGTCACAAAGTGCATCGTCCCAAATGGAAACAGGCCACAGAGAATTGCCTCTCACCAATGAAATAAAAACAGCACACATTAACAAATACTTACCAGCAAGACAACACATCAGTACAGGATCCAACAGTGGCAACATATGACAGTAAAAAATGAAAGTAGTGCAAGTGTCATAACCTGACTAAGGCAGCACATCGACCCCTTCCAACTGCAGAGTGTTGCTGGTAGGCAAATGTGGCAGTGTACTGCATACAACATGAACAGCATCTGCAAAGGAGACAGGCTCGTTAAGACATGAAGAAGCTACATGTATATATGCAAAAAGTCCAGTATGTAAAACCATATACAAATCCACCATGCAGTGAAGAAATGGACAACAATCCCCACTAGGAACGTATACACAGTTTGGACTACAGACTGCCCACACAATTTATGGGAGCCCAATGCCTCTGTGTGAATTACTGTGGTGTCCGGTTAAAGGTGTGAATACAAAAGGTTCGAATGCAATAGGATCGGGTCAATAGGACCGAAAACAAAAGGTTTGAATTTTTTTAAATTATATATTTTTTTGGGTTTCCGTTTAGGTAAAAAAGTGTTTTTTACCAGAAAAACAGGGGTTGGGGGGACCCCCCAAAAAAATAAATATAGATAAACATTTTTTTCGAACCTTTTGTTTTTGGTCCTTTTGATTCGACCCTTTAACCTATAACCAGTTACTGTCACTTGGTCACACCCTTTGCGAGCCCATGGAAAGGGGAAGCAGGAGGGGTGTGTGTTGCAGGAACCCAAGTTTCTAACCCAAAGACAGGACAAGCCTGCATGTGCCCAGTTGGAATACACAGTGGATGCCTACGAGAGCGGTTTATAGTCATAATATCGAAAAAATAATGTCGAATTACAAAAATGTCGAAAAAAAAATGTCGAATTCAAAAATGTCGAAAACACATACATATAATAGAAAAAGTCATTAATTCGAAAATAAAATGTCGAAAAAAATTTTGAAAAACCAATGTTAAAATAACTATGTAAAATGTCACACATACTAACGTTTTTTATTGGGGGGGTCCCCCCCCAAACCCCCCATCCCAAACCCCTATCCCAACCCTCCACTCCTCCCCATCCCCCCCAACACCCCCCATGGATATACCTTTAATTTTTTTTAAAAAGTATTTAATAAAACATTAATTAAATAATTAATTATTAAAAAAACCCATCCCAAACCCCTACCCCAACCCCCCCTCCTCCCCATCCCCCCCACTCACCATGGATATACCTTTAACCATTTAAAAAATATATGTTTTATAAAATATAATTAATTAATTATTTATTTAAACATTAATTCGAAAACAAATCGAAAAAAATTCGACATTTTTGTAATTCGACATTTTTATTTTCGACATTTTTTTTTCGACATTTTGACTTTCGATATTATTGTATTCGACATTATGACTGGACACCTACGAGAGCCACACAAAGCAACACACTGTAACATTAATTCAAAATCTAAAAGAAAATGGTTATGAACAAAAAAGTAAATGCAAATTAAATATAGAAAAAGAAAAGGTAAATGTAAAGTAAAACAAATAAATTAAATAATAAAGTTAAAATCAGAAGCATAATCAAATAAAAATAAATGTAGGAAAATCAAAATAACAAATTAAGAATTAAAACAAAATGAAAATAATAAATAGAAAAAAGAAGAAGAAATAAAGATAACAAATGAATTAAATACTAATGATATTTAGCAAATCGGAATGAAATGTGAAAAAACCCCCAAAAAATAAAAAAATAAATGGCCATGTGTCGACCAATGGGGGGGGCTATCCAGGAGGGACGAGGTACAGAGTGTACCCCAACACCCACATGCGTGGATGTTGAGAAGTAAAACCTACATGGGCTCATGGCCTGCACGGCTACCCTACAGTGGGAGAACTGCCGTCGCTGTCATCACCCTCCGGTGGTACATCAGAAGGTGGGTGTGATATGGGAGGCAGACCACGCAAAGCCTTGGCATGCTCCTCCATGGCAGCAACCATGCGGGTCTGAAAGGTTTGGTTCTGCAGGATGATGGTACGGAGATCCCCATGCAGCACCTCACGGGTAGCATGCATTTCTGCCTGCAAGGCTTCGCGTGAATCCCGGATCGCCTCACGGGTTGCCTGGAGCTCAGCTGAGAGTGTGCGTGTCAGCTGCTCCAGCTGCTGTTCTGACCTTGTACTCCGGGACACCTCAAGTGCACCCAGAGTATCTCTGAGGGACCTGTGTTCTAACCTCAGGGCATCCCTGTGGGCCTGTGACTCTACAGATATGGCTGTGCGCAGAGTCTCCAGTCCAGCCCGTCGGTCCCTGTTGGTCGCCAACATGTCCTCCCTGTGTGAGTGGCACATGGACTCTGTTGCCTGCTGCTGGAGCTCCACCTGCCTTTCAGGGGGGAGAATGGAAGT
This sequence comes from Ambystoma mexicanum, assembly GCF_040938575.1. Lineage (NCBI taxonomy): Eukaryota > Metazoa > Chordata > Amphibia > Caudata > Ambystomatidae > Ambystoma > Ambystoma mexicanum. Next base: position 1,237,563,524 of record NC_090922.1, read on the forward strand.
GGCCACCCTGTCCACGGCCTGAGCCATCATCTCACACAATGCCCCCTGTTGTACATGGAGTTGTCCCACACAGTATTGCCTGGTGGCGCACGGCCACCGCGTTGGTGGGCACCACACCTGTTTGGGGCAAGCTGATGTGCACCTTGCTGTGCTGGCACTGCCTGAGGGTGCAGGACTGCATTCCTCCTTTGATCTGCTGGCCCAGGAACAGGAGCAAATATTGTGGAGTGTGACCCTGCATCCGTAACCGCCGCAGGCGGACTTTCCAACACTGCATGCCCCAAACAGGGGTCTACCCCCAGTGCAGGTGGGTTGGACAGAACAGCATCCCTGCCAGAAACACTCACCTGAGACGGGACATATGTCCAAATGTCAGATTCAGCACCTGATTCATAGAGGTCTCCGGAGGTGTACCCAGAGACACCCGTGGACAGTATGGTCTGTAGGAGTAATGGGTTTTCACCCACCACCACTCCACGTCCTCCACTGGTGCCTGGTTGTGGCTGTGAGTACTCCTTCCTCCGTGCCATCTCCTCCTCCTCAACAGCATCTAATGCCTCATCACCTGCAAAAACATAAAAGAAAAGTAATGAAAAAAGGCACGAGCACCATAGCCCACACACATAGGCATGACGAAGTAGTCATCGAGTACATAAATGACACATGTCACACATGACAATAACTCTGGCATGTATGCACTGGCAATGAGTTGGAAGGGGAGCCAAAAAGCAGACACTGAGGACTCCAAGATGGAAAAGCAACACATGTGCTTCATGCTGCAACAAAGCCAGTGTTCACTAATGCAGTGATGGGAGGCCCATGGATACATCAATGGTTGGTCACTTGGACATGACAGAAGGCAATTGTCATGTTGAACATTCAAACAGGGCCCCGAAGTGATTGCATGCAGGGCATGTGTAGGTGCACAATACTCAATCAGCCTGATTGATGAAATCATTCCCATAATAATTAAATAAATGTGGGGCATTGTGGGGTGTAATTTATGTCTGAAGTATGTTAAATTTGGGGCACACCGGCACAATAATTTGTGCTAAACATGCAAAGGATTCCATAAATCAGGCAGAATGAACAGGAAAACATTATGAACAATGTTGTAGCATGATGGCAGTTGAAGGGCAAGTGCAGTAATCAGGTGCAAATTGTTCACTGCGGTCAGAAGAGATACTGTAAAACCCAAACCCAAGGCCAGGGGCCATTTTGGAGGCACCACATGGGTGACCCATAGCAGTCATGACTACACAGCCTCACCTGGCACTCAATCAGAACACATCACCCAAGCAACATACACATGGTTTGCACACACATGCATGGCCACTCACCGGACATTGCCTCAAGATCTGGTAGGTCTCCCCCGTCTTGCATCTGATCCTCTGTGATGAAGCCTCCAGCGATAGACTCATGTTCTGTGAGCACTTCCTCCTCTGGTGGAGACCAACTGCCAGTCACCAGAGTAGAGGCATGATTGGAAGCCAGCTTGTTCTTTGCTCTGCGTTTGAGGTAATTCCACCGCTTAGAGCAATCATCAGCTGTGCACCTCACAAATCTAAGGGAACCAATATGGTCCGCGATGCACTGCCAGTGGGCCCTACATTGAGCAGTTGTAGTGTTGCACCCTGCAGTCACCAGCATTTCGCGGCCATGGGCCAACACGTAGCCCACAAGTGCGTCTAGTTCCACATCATTGAAACTATGCTTCCTTGACGTGCCGGAGAGGGGAGCCGTATCTGGGGTCCCAGCATGTACCGCAAGAGCAACCTTCTTCCTCTTGAGAGGTGGTGCGGACCCTGAGTGGCTTACGCCGCTCTGGTTGGTAGGGGCTGAAGCGCAGGTGGACTGTGCACTGGAAGTAGCCAAAGGCACGATGATCAAAGGTCTCACTGCAGGCATTGGCTGTTGGGTGATGTTGGCAGGACCAACCTCGGTGTGATGGGCTTGGACCAACACTGTCCCGGCTGGATGACTCAGAGCTGGGGTGGATTGAGCTGCAGCTGCCCCTGCAGCCTCCTCACCCTGGCTACTTGGGTCAGCAGATGACATTGCTGCCCCAGATCCACGTGGCCTGGTGACAACAACTTTCACCGCCACACGTGGCTTTTACATGGTGACATGGAAGTCGGCCTGTGAGTCATCCTGTGCCAGTTCGGTCGACATTATGGGCCGGGTTAAGAAGGCCTGAGCTGGGATGGTGTCAGCTGCATCTACCCGACCCACTGGCAGGGGCATAGGTGTCCCTGATTGGTCCTCCACACACTGGCCTCTTGGGCCACCCTGCACATCCTGGCCAGGTCCCCTACCACGGACACCTCTTGTAGGTCGGCCACCTTTGCCTCCCTTTCCACTTGGTCACCACCCAACCATGGCACTGATGTTCTTGTGCGAACGGGAGGTGCAGTAAACAATTGTCCTGGGAAATTGGGGTGAAAGGGGCAGGGTACTAGATGGAATACGTACCCTAGTGCTCTAGCAAGGCTGTCTGTGACCCTTGGGGGAAGATGACGGGTCACGCAACGCTCAGGCACCCCAAAAACAAAATTTAACATGCACGCGACCCCTGGTAGCCCACGTGCGTGGAATAAAGAACCTGCACTATGCTGTGGCAATCAGAAACACAAAAATGAGCATATGCGTGGTACACGCAGGCTTCAATGTCCTCTGAATGGGAACGCGACACACGGGGGCAACCACAGTTGAAAAATATGGGCGCGACTCACTGTCTGCTTGGAAAAAGAACGTGAAAAAGACGCGTGTGTTTGCATTGGCAACACCCCTGCCAAAAGAAGAATTCAACGCTGTCTGAGTATACAAGGAGTACAAACTGGAACAGTTGTGAAGTAATCGCGTGTGAACCGACAAGAAGTACAAAAATCACCCCTCGCTCTCCACAAAAAGCACGTACAAGAAAATGCCGTCCTACGCATACCTTTTAACCCAGCCCACATGTGCAACGTCACTTACGTGCATACGCGCTAAGGGCCTTTCCTCCAATTACACTCAGTGACACCCGGACGTGCAGTTTTTTCATGTGTACAATCAACATGCACCCGTGTGGAGGGAAACGCCCACGCGCATTACGTCACAGACGCACTTACGCGCTAAGGGCCTTTCCTCAAATTACACGCTGACATGCAGTTTTTTCACATGCCAAATCACTCCGTATCAAGCTGGCCACACGACAACACACGGAAGACCATGCTCCTGCCCAGGAGGCCATTTTCCTGCCCCCCAGAGCCCCAAACACGCTCCCACCTGCCATCTTCTGCTGCCTGCCTGCCTGCTGGCCACGTGCCCTGCTATTTGGTGCCTGCACGTCAGCCATCTGCAGGGGTCCAGTTGCTGTGACCACCCCTGCTGGAACAGAAGACTCCCGACTGGTATTCCATCGCTCCCCACCCCAGCCCCAGGACCCAGTTGCCACCCACACCTGCCTCGGGAGTTGCCATGTCCGACACAACACCATCATGCACCAGTGGCAACCTCCCAGCAGAGAAGCAGAGGGCTGCCAGCTTCAGTGCCAATGAAGTTGACATCCTGGTGGAGCAAGTCCTGGGGCATTATGATGCCCTCTTTGGAAGTTCACGCGCCGACAATGAAAGATGGAAGAGGATCTGGAAGGACATCATGGCTGCCATCATCGTGGAGGGGGTGGCAGCCCGCAACATGCAACATGTCCGGAAGCGCTGGGAGGACTTCAGGTCCAGGACCCTCAGCAAGGCCCGGCACCTCTTGAAGGCAACGCATGCAGAGGGGTGCCGGGTCCACCTTACCAACATCCAGGTGAGGGTCCCAGCGCTCCACCTTCAGATCCTTCAGAGGCAGACCTGTCCGGAGTCGAGTGGTAAGTGTACATGCGTACTGATTAGATGCTGTGCATGGTGAGGTGTGGCAGGAGTGTGCAGGTTGGACATATGTCTTGGTAGGCCCCTGTATGTATGTGTATGTACAGGGACATGAGCCTGCCGCATGTGAGTCCAGTCATGTGTGAGGCACATCAATGGTGTATGTGTTCAAATGCATGGTGGCCAAATGCATGTGTGGGTGCACACATGTTTACATTTCTGTGTATGTACTGTGGCATGGTTGTGGTGTGACACATGGATGCTGGTTCCACCTTCATGTATGTGCACAATGTACATGTGTGTGTATTTGACATGTGTGCCACTGTGATACACCATGGATGCATGTGAAACTAACATGTAGGAGGCTGATTGGCAGATGTGTCATGGATGGCAATGATTTCACTGCGACAGGTGTTGAAGATGTACAGATGCATGTATGTCTGGTGGCGTGTGTGCATGTGTTCAGCACTCTCCGTGCTGCATGGGACATCAGGCTAACCTTCGAATGGTGCTGCCTGCTGCAACATTCCTGTTAATTTGCGCATGTGTGTGGGTTGAAATGATATGTGTGTTGGGGAGTGTGATGCCATGTGTGAAGTTTGACACTGCCACTCATGTGCAACTGTCATGTGTGTATCAGACCATTGTACAGTGTCATGATGCCTGTGTTCTGTCTCTCCCTCTCTGCAGCGTCAACTGATGAAGAGGGCGGAGACGGTGCTGTGGAGCAAAGCGGCAGGGATCCCACTGCCAGCCGGAGACGCAAGGCCCAGCTCCCCTCCCAGGTTGTCATCTCGTCAGGGAGTGAGGAGTCTGGTGCTGCGTCCATGGCCGCAGCTGCCGAGGGTAGGTCCAAGAGGCGGAAGTCGGAGGTGGACTCCTCGGCAGCAGAAGGGGCAGCTGAGACCCCACAGGGACCTATGGAGGAAGATGGCACAGAGTTATCCAGGTTGCTGGGGGGTTTGATTGAGGAGGAGGCCGTGGAAGGCCCACACACAGGGTCTGGAGGGGGATTCCACTGGTGCTAGTGATGCAGTCCAGGGGCAGGGAGAGGAGGTAGCACAGGCGGCCGTGGAGATGCCTGTGTGTAATCCTGTCTCCGATCCTGTGACTGCATCATCCCGCACATGCAGAAATGCCTTCGTCCAGACCCATTCTCAGGGAGGGGATGCGCAAACAACAACTGGCCTTCCTCTCCCTGCGGACGTCGCAATCCGGGACCGTGTTGAGCTTGTCCTGGCTGGGGTGGCGTTGCGTCAACGTGGCATCCGGGCTGACGTGCAGGGTTCTCGTGAGGATGCTGCACGTTATTTCGGATGTCTCATTGACCGCGTCGACCTATTAGGACGGGTCACCAGTGCTGGGTTCCTCCATCTGCTGGACCTTGTACCGACCCCCTCCTCAACTGAACCCCATATGCGCCAGTTGTCCTCTGTGCCATCTTCCGGCCCAAGTATCACCTGGGCACCCTGTGGAGCTGCCTCTGACCCAGCGGCCAGGCTGGTGGAGGGCACATCCCTGCCACAGTCGGGAGTCGGAGGTCCAGCAGGGGTGGCCACCCCAACAACTGGACCCCAGCAGGAGGAGGACATGCAGGCATCAACAGGCAGGGCACATGCACGGCAGCAGCAGGCTCAAGATGGGAGCGATGATGGCTCGGGGCCATCGACATCAGAGGGACAGGCATTGGCTGGAGGCAGGAGGACCCTGGATTGGGAGTGTCTTCCGTGTGGCAGCATTTGGGCCAGCAAATAGATGCGGAGTGGCGGCGGGCGGAAGAGGTACGGCTCACTATGTTCAGGGCGGAGAACTCCATGCTCAGGGCGTTGAGGCGGGCTGAGTTCCTCGAGGAAATTTGCAGGGAGTTGGCGGTGGACATGGCATTATCCCTGCGAGATCTCGGGGTCAGGGAACAGGCCCGCCTCCAGGACGTTGAACAGGAGTTCGATGATGCCCTGGCCTGGTAAATCAACAAGTGAGCCGTAGGCTTGCCCCCCGCCATTGTATATAGTTCATTTGTGTTAGGTTTCCTTTCTATTTTTTTTCATTTTGGGCGCATGGACTATGCCCCACCTTTTTGTGTATAGTTATTTATTAGGTAGGGTTTTTTGTAGGGTTCCTTTGGATTGTTGGGCTCATAGACCCTGGATTTTTACATTGTATATAGTTCTGGGCTGGATTTGACTTCATTGATTTTTTTTTCCCATGGAGCAATGGTTTTATTTATTTTTTACCTTTGGATTTGGTTTGATGGACGAACGCTTTGCAGCCATTTTCATTTGGATTTATTTGGAATCAGCATTCATATATTGGATATCCAGCCTTTTGTTTATAATTTCATTTCTTGTGTGATTTTCTTTCATTCCGTTGATTTTGTATTTAATACATTTTGATTTCCTACTTCTTTTATGTGGTATTCTCTCATTGGTTTCGTGCATGTCACGATGTGGGTTTTCTCATTCACTTGCCCCCATTGTGTGTGTCTGACAGACATGTATTGATGTGCATACTTGTCATTTAGGGTTTATCATGACATGGGGATTTCAATGTGGAGTGGATGGAATACTTGGTTGGGTGTTTGGACTGGGGTGGCGTGGGGTGGGATTTGGGTGTCTATAAGGGCCATGAGTGTGGATTGTGATGACATGTTGGGGGGGACATGAGTCAGGGCCTGCTGGCAGGTGCCCTTCACTGGGGGTGGGTGGCGGTGCAGGGGGACATGAGTCGGGGCCTGCGGGCAGGTGCCCGTCACTGGGGGTGGGTGGTGGTGCAGGGGGACATGAGTTGGGGCCTGCTGCAGGTGCCCGTCACTGGGGGTGGGTGGGGGTACAGGGGGACATGAGTCAGGGCCTGCTGGCAGGCGCCCATCACTGGGAGTGGGTGGGGATGCAGGGGGACATGAGTCGGGGCCTGCTGGCAGGTGCCCGTCAATGGTGGGTGGGTGAGAGGGTGGGGGGACATGAGTCGGGTCTCACAAGTGTGCTCACAAGTGCATGGTGCCATGTGGGCTGCCTGCAGGGCATGGTGAGGGTTGTAGAGTATTCCCCTGTGGTATGGGCTGCCTGCAGGGCATGGGGAGGGGGGAAACCGCACACCTGGGAGGGCCCACAATGCCAAATAGCGTGTGAAACTCCCTGCGTACACCCCAAATACACGTAGCCTGCTCTCGCCTGGAGTATCACGTGTGAAACTTCCTGTGCACCCCCAAAATACACATACCCCGCTCACACAAGGCCTATCGCATGTGAAACTCCCTGTGTACCCCCAAAATACACGTACCCCACTCTCACCTGGTGTATTGTGTGTGTAACTTCCTGCGCACCCCCAAAATACACGTACCCTGCTCGCACAAGGCCTATCGTGTGTGCAACTCCCCACACACCCCCCAAATACACATAGCCCGCTCTTGCCTGGAGTATCGTGTGTGAAACTTCGCGCGCCCCCAAAATACACGTACCCCGCACGCACAAGGCCTATTGCATGTGAAACTCCCCGCGTACCCCCGAAACACACATACCCCGCTCTCGACTGGAGTATCGCTTGTGAAACTTCCTGCATACCCCCAACATACACTTACCCCGCTCGCACAAGGCCTATCGCATGTGCAACTCCCCACGCACCCCCCAAATGCACGTACCCCGCTCTCGCCTGGAGTATCGCATGTGAAACTTCCCACGCACCCCCAAAATACACATACCCCACTCGCACAAGGCCTATCGCGTGTGAAACTCCCCGCGTACCCCTGAAATACAGGTACCCCTCTCTCACCTGGAGTATCACGTGTGAATCTTCCCGCGCACCCCCAACATACATGTACCCCGCTCGCACAAGGCCTATCGTGTGTGCAACTCCCTGCGCAACCCTAAATACACATACCCTGCTCTCACCTGGAGTATTGCGTGTGAAACTTCCCACACACACCCAAAATACATGTACCCCGCTCTCACCTGGAGTATCGCGTGTGAAACTTCCCGCGCACACCCCCAAAATACATGTACCCTGCTCACACAAGGCCTATCGCGTGTGAAACTCCCTGCGTACCCCCGAAATACATGTACCCCGCTCTCGCCTGGAGTATCGTGTGTGAAACTTCACGCACACCCCCAACATACACGTACACTGCTCGCTCAAGGCCTATCGGGTGTGCAAATCCCTGCGCACCCCCCAAATATACATACCCCACTCTCGCCTGGAGTATCTCGTGTGAAACTTCCCGTGCACCCCCAACATACACGTACCCCGCTCGCACAAGGCCTATCGCATATGCAACTCCCCGCGCACTCCCCAAATAAACGCAGGCACCCCATCCACCCTGGGCATGCCCCACAGGCAGCCCACTCACCCTCCCCATGCCCCGCAGGCAGCCCATCCACCCTGGCCATGCCCCACAGGCAGCCCACGCCACAGGGGGGGTGCTTTTTCTATGCGATTTACCTGCACGAGCGGGGTACGCGTATTCCGATGGGTGCACCAGTACATTTTCACGCTTTTGGCTGCCGTGAGCGGAGTGCGCGTAGTATTTTCACACAAATTCTAGTGTACCGGCCCTGTAAGATGGTGCAGGGTTAGCGCGGCCTTTTGTGCTGCATTGGGGATTTCAATGCCTTTTCCTTGGGCAAGGGGCGTTCTTGGGGGTGTAACTGGCGCTGCGGGATGTTCTCTGCATCAGCGCTCAAAATGGCTTGGTAATTCCATGAATATGCGGTGCGCCAGAATGCAATTTAGCGCACGCGGCTGGCGCACGCTCCCTCTCTGCGCAGCTCGCATGCGCTGCCTCTGCGATTAAATCTATGAATTACCCCCTCAATATCCAGATCCAATTTTACAGCTGTTAACATACCTACCAAGGGTCTCCCTTTAGCCTGTTTTATGGCTGGAACCCAGGAAATGTTATAGTTTGGCCATGTCGTTTGAGTGGTTCTCCACATTTCATGTAAGATAAGAATATCACGTTTGGCTAGAGTAATCTTTCTGTTGTGATGGAGCAAGTGTTTAAATCCTCTGGTGTTGCATACACCCATCCTGAGGTTCCGGTTTGACATTGTATCTTGGCATTAATAGTTTTTCTGTGATTTTGTCCTTAATGGCTTTTTTCAGCCACAACCATTTTGGATGACCTGAATTTGAGGGTGCATCCTTAAAGTAGACTTTGCGTGACAATTGACCTCTGTCGCCTTCACAATTAATAAAAAAGAGGTTCAAATTCAAGTCCTTGTGGCGAATCAGCCATAGAATGTGTAGGATGTTTTGTCTGTCTTGATTTGGATACATGTGTAGGTTTTTGTAGATATAAATCAAAACCTTGATATTGTAATTTAGCCTTAGTATTCCAAAGTAAGTCCTTAACGATCTGTGACGTAAGGATAATCCCACATTGTCCAACTTTGAGTTATTAATACATTTGATTTATTGAATGTCTTGGGATTGTATACGTTTTAAGTTAGGTATGGTCTTGAATGCAGTTAGTAGTGTTGCTTGATTGGGAAATGGATCAGCTCTTTGCCTGTTGATCATCATTAACATTAACATATCTGAATGTCTAAGAGATTAATTGCTAATTTAATAATCATCATTTCTGCCATGAAATTTGGAACAGTTGGAGCTATCCTGTTCTTGAAGGGGACCTATCCGCACCCTCACCAGGGGAGGCAGATGTCTCTTTCTGTTCAGCGATTGGTAAGCATTGGTGTGTGCTCCGTTGTCAGGGTTGTATGCACTATTAATAGATTGTTTAGGTGCTCGAGATCTTTTTTGTTCCATAGTCAAAATGTTAGTATAATCATCCTCTAGATCCACTGTATTTTTATTATTGTTTTTTTTTTATCCTTTCCTCTATTCTCAGAAGCAGGAAGATGGCGCAAAGACTCTTGTGCTTAGCTTATTAGAAGGAGGGACTGTTTTGTAGTATGTTGAAAAATTCAATAGTTCATCACTCTCCTCATCATCGTGTACTTTCGGAGGGTGTGATGTGGAGACAACTATACCAGTGGAATTTTGAGTCTGTGTTTCAACAACCGGCTGCATGCTGTCAACTACAGGAAGTGAACAGATCTAGGTTGAACTTTGGAGGTTGCAATTCATGCTGGAAAGGTAAATGATTCAATTATTTTTTTAGATTTGCTAGTGCTTGCTCTAGCTACAGGGGGATGGTTCTTAGTTCATTTTGTTTTTCTAACATTAGTTCATCATCTAAATTTATTTTCACGTTTCTGATGCTGAAATAGATCAAATAGTGGTCCTTGGTCTTGTGCAGGTTCAATGGCCTCGATTATACTAGCCGATAGATAGGTTACCTGTGATATACAAGGAACATTTTGAGATAAAATTTCTATTACATCACTTGTCTGAGAAACTACCATGATAGTCATAATGGACTTTGATCCCCCTCTAGATGTTTCGCAGTGAATGGGATCAGCAATAGAGTTTTGGTTGTTCTTTGGCCAACAATGTTCATGGTGTGTCATTACCGCTGCCAGTTAGTCTACATTAGCTGATAGTATGTTCAGTAGAGATTTGTGCTGGTCAGTTTTTTTTTCTATGGTTTTGAATATTTTGGTTAAGCTGTAAATACCAGTGTTTATGGCAGTTGAGGTTTTTTCATACAAGTGATTAGGGGTGGATCAGCCCAAATGAGGGTCTCGGGGTAGATTGTACACAAGACATTGGAGAAGATACAGAGGAGTTGAACGTTGAATTTGCTGATTTAGGATGCAGGATAGGCGAATTCGATACATTTAGAGGAGGCTTGGTTATAAGATCATCAGCTTGCGTTTCAGAAATCGTATAGTCAGCGTTAGGAAATTGAAAAATTGCACCAGCAGTTCCCACAATCGATGCAGCCTGAGGGATCAAGGTTTCAGGCATAGAGTGGTGTGCTTGTGTAAGTGACTTCAATCTAGCACTCCAACTAAGTCAATGCCTAGTCTGGGATGCCCAATGGAAGCCCTTGTTTATATATTTTTATGTCAAAGTTCTTTAAATCTGGATGATGAACGCTTATATAACGCCCCTCTCTTTGAATCTCCCCGACCTCACTGAGCCAAGAAGTAGGTTTGTTTTGCAAATTAAAAGGTTTATTTGAAGAATTGAACAATATATATATCACACTTTTATGAATAAAATAATATCTGAATAGCACACTTATGAATATGAACAGTAATCAGTAATGGGTAATATCACAATATCAAAAATCTCTTTAATCAGTTAGGAGTAGGAATAGGAGAATAAGGTAGCAGGGAACACTTGGTATCGGTCAAGGAAATGCAGGATAGGAAAATGCAACACATAAATAAACTTAATATGGTTTCAATCAAAAGACAATATGATCACTTTTTCCCCTGTTATTACTCACTCCCCCCACTATGCAATATGAAGAGGTGGAAATGAGGGCACACAGGTTTCAGGAATACAATCAATAATGAATTTCAATCCCAGTTCCCCCCAGCAGGCGTAGAGAAAACAGGTATGATTTTAAGACAGGCAAAAATGCTTTTGAATGTGATTGCAATGGATGGGAAAAATATGCTAAAATGATTTTAATTCACTAAAGGAGATTCAGGATTAGTGAGAGTACTTTGAATTGGTTCAGTCAACACTAGCAATGATTCATGAATGATTATCAGATTGAAAACGAATTTCAGTAGTTGGAAACATGAAACAGCTATTTTGACAAGTGGTGAAATGGAGCCAAATTGCAATTGGCAGCAACCTTTCCGCGTGCGTGAAATGCGATTGTGGAAATAATATTAGGAATTGGAATGTTTTAGGTTCTTTGGAAAGCTTAGGATCTTAGCTTTAAAATGACAGTTAAATTTCGGTTATAGGACGTGTGGTTCAAAAGTTACAGAGGTTTTTGTGAAGGTATATTTTTCAGAAATAAAGTCAAGATTTCAAAATGACAGATCGCGCTTTAAAGAGTAGGAAGCAATATGGACTTATACTAAGGCTATGAAACTACAAGATACCCCAACGGGACAACCACCAGAAACAGGGTGCCTTCCTCTTCTGATTGCTGTGCGTCAAGACACTTGAAAAATATCAGCGCATAGATGATTATTGCTACAATTATCACAGACAATGTAATGGAAAGGATTCAGGATGGACACAGGATTCTATAGTGCCGTTCTGGATAAGTGGAATGGATGGTATAGTATTACTTTAAACTAGGAGATGACTATGGACAGTTCTAGACTAAATACTCACTCCTAAGCTTTAGAATGGAGTGGGCCTCGTCAAAGATCTGGTCAAGGGTTTGGCTTCACTCGCCACCGGACAGGTCTCAGGCACTCTGGGTTCTGCTCTCAGCACTGCACTGCGGTCTGGGTGGCCTCTTGAACTGGATCTGATGGGTTCTGGATACAGCGCTGCTTTCTGGGTCTGGATCGTGGTTCTAGCACAGGGTTCTTAGCTAGAAGCAAAACAGCTCAGCCAGGCTGTTGAATGGTTTAGTTAGGCCCTGTGGAAGTTTAGAGGTTAGACTCAGTTTGCAAAAGATTCTGAAGGCCTGCTGAAAAGAGTTCAGTTTTGGGTTAGGCCTCTGCGTCAGGGTTCTAGAGTTTGGTTCTAGAGTTGGTTCTAGATCTGGAGTCTGGAGTCTTCCTGCAGGGTGCTGCGCCAAGAAATCAGTTGAGTAGTGGAAAAATGTGTGTGTTATCTGTCCTCACAGTCCCTATTTATGTATTTCCAAAGTGGGTGGGGAGACTGATTCTACAATACCCAACCTTCTCAGGATCTGATAGGTTAGAGGATTTCCTATCCCCTGATTGGAGAAAGGATCAGCGTGTCAGAATGAGTCAGAGTGATGCTGTGTTTATGGTCCAAAAGAAATCCCTCCCTTTTGCTTTTACATAGAAAATCTATTTTTCCCAAAAAACATATTTCCCAGATACACAAGTTGTTGAGAATACATAATTACATGACAGATTGCTTAAGGTACATTTCTGTTCAAATCCCATGTTTCTACGAGCTTGGGTTCAGAAATGACAACATTTTCAAGCTTTTGGAGGGTTTCTCAATATTCATTCTGCACCAAATTTGATACCTGCATGCATATCCTCTCTCAGCATATTACTGTACGTTTTCCTGTCCCTAACATAAATACAGTAGCTACAATATGAATAAATTCCGAGGTTTAGTCACAGAACATCACACAATTTCAGCTTAGTCTTAAACTGTGAGTGAATTTTTCATTTTCACAATCTCAAAATTTCACATTTTTGTCAGTTCAGTACACTTTGTTATAAGCATTTTTATAAAACATACATTTACTCCAATGTTAAATCCACATCTCAGTCTGGTCCGCCCCCAGAGCTGGGCTGACTCAGAGGGTCACATGTCTTGTTTCCTGCCAGCAGTTTGTGGTCAGTTACACCCCAAATTAGCATTCCCTATTCAGTCCAAGGCATCTATTGTTCCTTTCTCCGGGCTGCAGAGAAAATCTCCTCCCCTCTTGATTAGCATGCCAATACGACATCCTCCTTCTGGTGGGAATGACAAGGTGTGAAGGGTTCTCAGGGGAAGCAAGCCTTTTGGAGTTTTAACTGCATCAGGTTACTTTCTGATCAATTGTAACATAGTTCCTTGTGAAAAAAAATAACATTTATAAACTTAAAATAAGCAACATATCTTTAAATTAAGTCTTTTTCAACATGAAATCACTGTGTGGCACTCTATATGGCATTTTGATGGAATTCTCTTGTCAGGAATCAGGGTTGGCACAGGCGTGGAGTGCTAAAATACGCCTATTGAGACATTATGTGCTGGAAGGACAAGGAAACTTCAGTTCCCAGCATCCTTTGTGTTATTTTGTAGTTTGGCCCGTGCGCGCCTTGCCAGCTGTACTGCATCAAAAATCAAGGCAGCTTAAAGGCAGGCAACGGCGGTGGGCAGGTGTGGCTTATTGTTGATTTGGAGCAGGAGGCAGGCTGCCGCGTTCGGCAACAGGAGGTAGGCGTCCGCGTGCGACGAAACGAGATGCAGGGGAGAAACGCTTGATCGCACGCGTTCACGGTGCGGTAGGAGCAGGAGGGGCGCTGAATAGCCGGCAGAGACAACGCTTGCTGTTCTTTGTCTGGGAAGTCCCACGGGGCTCCCCAGACTCAAGATAAGTACTCGTGGGGGCAATATATTTCTGAACTGCTTGGAATGATTTACCGCTGTTTCAATATTTGTCTGGGAAGTCCTGCGGGCTCCCCAGACCTGAGATAAGTAACGCCCTAATCTCTTTGAATTCAATTGGTGTGAAAAACTAAAGTGTGTTTGTTACTCGTATAATTCAAGAACTTCGCCAATCTTGTGTGGGTTAATGCAGGAAGTACTGCATATGGACAGCGACATTTCACTAGTGCCAGGAAATGCATTTATGTTGTATGTTGCTAACGCTGCCCGAAGGGTCATGTGTATTGTCTAATCATTTTAGGAAGCTTTCCCTTATGTGTAGTCATATTGCTTGCTTATGTGTTGTAAGAGAATGATATTTCAGAGCAGGATACAGTACACGTATTAAGGTGTGCTATTCAGGAAGCAGGTACATGTTAATAGTGCAGGTGATATTTCTGTTCATTCTATGTGAGTAAGAGTAGGGTTTTTTCCTGGTGTTTCCCCAGTCCCATCCACCTTAGGAGTTTCCTTACCCTCTTTCCGGTGTTCCTAATTTCCCCTCCCTATCCACAACCTCTCCCTAACCCCTCTTCCCCCCATTGGCTGCCACGTGGCGACCTGTTTCCTAACTCAGGCGCCTGTGCCAACCACGGTGGGAGGTTCGAGTTCATTCGGCTTCCGTGGTTCGGGGGAGAGTGTCGATCTCTCTTCCTTCCAGTTAGTGTGATTGTGACATCTCTTCTTTGGCGTAGTTTGAGTTCAATTGTTCAACTTTACACAAATGGTTTTAAAACGCCAGCTTTCTGGTAGAGGTGAGCAACGGTATTACACCCATTTTGACAGCTGTCTTTCCATCAAGTATCTTTAAAATAGGATTTTGTTCTGCTGACATTGTATTGATGTGGATTCTTGCAGTAAATGATGTGGAACACCCAACAAAGAGGTTGGATCTTTTAGGTGATTTGTGAGCCATGATTTTAGCAATTTTTGACAATCAAGAAAACGGATTTTCAAACAGCTCTGTGTTTCTTTTTCAATCAGCATTGCTATTTCCAAGTGGTTTCAGGCTACTTTGTGGGTAGCACAATGGTGGTTTTTGGCAGTGGTCTCCTGTGTTCAATAAGATAGGCAAAAGTGGATGGTGGCCTATTTTTCAGGTTTTCACTGCGCAATTTCTGGTGATTTCTAGCGAGCAGCATGCTTTCCAGTGGCCATTATGATGTTTCTGCTGCCAGTAATGCACAGTGATGTTGCAGTGCTTGGATGAGTGGGTTGATACATCCCACACTTGTGTTTGGGAAGATTATCTGGAGCTTGCATCGAGTTTTTCACAACTTGTGAATTATCAATTGTGTGAATTAAGGGCTCAAAAACTTGCGGTGAGGGAATTTGCGCTGTAGTATAAACGTGCATGTCCTTTTCAAAATTGAGGGCAGGCTCGCTTATTTGTTTGGGACATGGCAATAATTCAGCATCAGTTACATGCTGGTTGTTGTGTATGGCTAGCAAGGACTCAATAGCAGGTGTAAAATGAGGAGTTTCATAGAATGTAATGTCACATCAGTGCCAGTGATGGTAATAGGAAGCACAGGCCTCGCTACAGGGGCGGTAGCTGTGGTATATCGCTTTCCAGGTTGATAAAAATGTCGTCTGTTAGCGGTTTGGATCGTTGGGTTTTAGATTTCCTCGGTCGGGGAGCAATGTTGGGTGTACGTCAGGTTCTGTGGATGTGGTTAAGGCATGGCTGGAAAACACGCTATTTGCATGCTCTGGCATGGTTGTAGTTATATTGTAGAGAGCCATGTTAATAGCAAACCTCAATAAGAGTAAAGGTAACAGCTACTTGCAGGTCTGCTGAACAGGGAACAGCACTCTCCAACGCACTCCCACAATACGCACGCACAATGCGTGCACGCTTTCGTATATGTAGTGGCTATGGGATAAGTGGGCGGTGCTTAGCGTTCTATCAAAAATAGAAAAATAAAAAGTGAGACGTATTGAATTAACAATGTAAGTCTATATATTAGAGTTCTCAGATATAAGGTAGAGGCAGCGCCTACTCGGCACAGTCCACACAAGGCAAGATAGAAATGAGGAATCGGTTCAATGTTCACTGTTGTTGAGTGAAGCAGTCCAAAACAGCACTGCTGGATCAGTGAACAGCGGGGCACAGCGGAACAGCACTCTCCAACGCACTCCCACAATGCTGGTGGGATGATGGTTATATTGTGAATATGATTACATTCTATATATATTTGTTGAATTGAACTGCCAGGCATTTCCTTATTGCTTTATTGAATGTACAAGTGTGAAGGACAGATATCCTTTTGTTACAGTGTTTCCTTTAGCCTATTTTAGGCAGGGAAACCCTTGTCAGGGTAGGGATAATGAGGTGTTTATACAACCGTTTCATTTAATAAAATGGCTAATTTTGAAAACTCTTTACAAAGTTCTCCACCTCAAATTTCTGACCCCTCCCAGGAGCCACCCCCTTTGAGACTAGGGAGGTGGGCCTGCTAATTAAGACCCTTCGTTTTGTTTTAGAAGGTAGGGCCCTTCCCATATTTTTCTGACTCACTGTAGTCCTTCTTCTGGTTTGCCACATGTCAGGGAACCAACCTTAGGAGGAGAATCCAGAAGGAACAGATTGTTAGAAACATAATGGGCTAGGAGGAAGAGAAGTGGAGGGGGAACAAGGAGGGAATGACTGGAGGCTGACCCTGTTTTAATATGGAAGAATTGAATCTCCTGAGAGGCTGTCTGATGTGACAGACCAAAAGACCTGTCAAGAGGGGATGGGAACCCCACTCAACCTTGGGGGTGGGAACTACCAGGTGTTTAACCTGATCTGGCAATGCCCAAAAGGTGGGGTTTGGGAGTAGGAAGGGCCCCAGGCTCTCTCCCTTCTATCTGTACCTGGCTAAGTGAACTAAGAACCACCTGTTCTTGTTCCGTACCTGTTATGCACAATACTGGCTAGACTCTTTCTGTTTGTTCCTGTAGGACTACATTTCCCAGAATACCGAGTGGTGGAGAAGAAAGTGAGAAACCCAAGGGGAAGACAGCCATTGAGGAACTGAAAGACCACGGAGCGGTCTGCCCTTCCAACCAGCAATACAGACGCTCTAAGTTACACAAACCGTAAAGTTAATAATGTCTTCTGCAGGAGCTTTGTTTTGACCTGCTACAAACTCTGAAATATACTACTTTGAGTGGGCTGCCATAACCAAATGCTGGCTGACCCACGTACGATAAAGGGCTGAGGCTTGATGCCCATTATATGTTTTTGTGTACTTTTAACCCAGCCCCCAGGTAGAAGGATGCCAGTGAAAGGCCTGGGGAACCAGCATATAGATAGAACTAAGGGAAGGGGGAGATAAAAGGGGCCCCAAAGTCAAGGCAGTGTGGGTTGTTCAAGTGAGGTCAAGGGAGGAGAATGAGGGCCAAAAGACCAAGTGGAGGAAGGACAGTGAAGAGGAGCATGGAGGAGGACTGCTGAAAGTGTGTGCAAGGTGAGTTATAGGTTGGGTGGGAAAAAGTGATAATTAAGTGTGAGTAGCGTAGTGGGGAGAGTAGTAATGTGAAGAGGGAAGAGTAGAGGCATAGAGCGAAGGAGTGAGGAGCAGAAAGAACATCAGAGGTACATCGAGAGCAAGAGTGAGGGAGAGTAAAAGGAGAGTGGGAGGAAAAGAGGTGACAGCAAGAATAGAACATTAGATCGAGGTGTACAAGAGTGTACAATAAAAGGACTAAGTGAGACCTGAGGAAGTGGAAGGCGCCTTTCCTTGATAACATTCTGACTGTGGGATATAGGTTAGGATCAACCTGGTTTGTCCCCAGAGGAAGTAGGATAGAAAAGGTGTTTACCTTTAGGCCATAATGACCAGTAGTCAATGGAGACTTCGATGGGCATTTGGGTCTCCATCCAGTGTGGTCATGTTGATATCCTGGAAGTGGTAATCCTCTGATAGAGTAGTTGTGAGAAGTCATGAGGCACTCTGGACTGGGTGGGTGCTGCTTGCAGTGGATAGTGTGCACTGCCTTGTCCTAAATCACCGTGGAGAAAAAAGGGGAGACATACATTCACAGGCAAAGTACCAAGTCAACAGTGGACGATCTAGGCAAAATCCCCATAGAGACACCTAGGAGTAGGATTGCAATGTCACAGTTGAAAGCAAAATCTCAGCAGAACAAATTATGGCGAGACGCCTAGATGCAAAATAAAAGCAGGGAAAAATTACAGTTGCACACCTCGGAGCAAACACAAGGAAAGGAAAAATTACAGTGGGGTACCTAGGAGCAAAACCTCAATGGGCCTCATTACGGGTCCAGCGGTAACCCTGCCGGTGTTACCGGCGGGTTGCTGCCGGATGCCTTATAATTTACCGGTGCCTGATTTCCCGATGCCACCGGGCTATTACAAGCCCGGCGGCCGGGAAGTCAGGCGCCGGTACATTTGTTTATCCCCATTCCCATAAAGTCCTATGGGACATGCAGGAGTGGGGAAACAGGAGCACCGGCACCGTTAGCAACAGTGCCAGTGCTCCCGTGACAAGTCTGCCTACTGTGGCCGCAGCACCCGGCAGGGTCAGACCTGTTGGGCACAGCGGCTCCAGCAGACAAACTTTTAGTTTGCCAATTCGGAAACAAGGGTGCCGGTGAGCTTACCGGCACCCTTGTTTCCGGACCGGCAACATAATGAGGCCAAATGAATCCAAATTACAGCAGGTCAGCAAAGTGCACAAAAATTAAGAAGCCACATATAGGCAGAACGTGGCATGATACAGAGGCGTAGGCAGGGTAGGGCCTGAGGGGCAAGGCCCACCCAAAATCTGTAAATGCCCCCTCAGCAGCGCTATGTGGGCATTTACAGATATTTTTGTCAGTGCAGTGGGCCCAACTACATTAGCTTCAGGCCCCATTTGCTAGACAATCCTGGCTACACCTCTGGCATGATAAAGTATGAAAAGGCAAAACAAAGCACTGCAAGTCATAGCAAATGTCTAACAAGGCAAAACAACCTGATCATCTCCGTGCATTCCTTCCACTGGCCTCTGCAGACATCCCCAGTCCTCTTTCTCACATTGCCACTTTCAAACCCTGTCTCTCTCATAAATATATATTGCAGGGCCTGCAGTAGCAGCCCTGAAGTTATGGTTAAGTTGCTCAACCCATAGGAAGAACACTTTTTGGGTGGTTTATAACTTTTCCCCCCCCTGACGAATCCTTACCAAACTTTCCAAAAACAAAGTATATGGTCCCGTCAGAATTTGTCTGTGAAGTTTGGTGAGGTTTCGTCAAGGGGGGCAAAGTTGTAGGGGGGTCCCAAATTGTGTGTTTTTCCATAGACGCAATGGGAACAAAATTTTGCATATTTTCACCAAATTTGCAGCAGGAGCGGTGGCTTTGTCCCGAAAGCGTGCTTTTGTAATTTTGGTGTAAATACGTCCAGTATATATTTTTTTTAAACGTCCCAAAAGTAGGTTAAAAAAAATTCATGATATCTGGGTTCGATCCGCAGACTAGCTTCCCTGTACAGTCCCTTGATTTATAGCCGGTCACTTGGTGACTCTTTACATACATTGCACAACCCCACTAACCACATTTAAGCAGCACAGAAATGGGACAAAAATGAACTGCTGGAAGAATAACATAGGCCCATGTACTTTCTGCACCCATAGCGAAAATCAAAAGCTGGCACCCATGAATATACGCACAGTAAGTGACCATATATCTTAATGTGAAATGTAAACATTTTCTTCATTTGTCCTTCAACAAAAGGTAGTGCACAAGACAAAATAGCAATGGACTTTTTTTAAAGTAATGAACACCAGAAAAATAACCTGAGAAAGGAAAGGTTCCAATAAATATGCTGGCAAAGTATAAAAGGTGCTCACCTTTTAAACACAGCAATTTGTAGTGAAATATTCCATGGAAAACAAAATCCCAATACAAAACAAGTGCTTGTGGTCTTGTGGGTAAGCGCCTGCACTGGGAACATGATAACTGAGTAAAATCCTGGTATCCAAATACTTGAGCAAGCTTTCCAACCTCAAAAAACCGAAGTTGTTGCGCATCTGCCCTATGAATAAAAGTTACGTTCTTCACCTACATGTGTCCTTTACTGGTGCCCTGAAAAGCAGCCACTATCAGGGAAAAATAACTGTACCAGGATTGCAAACTCTCTTGCCACATCGTGGGCAAATATTCATGACTTACTTGCCCTCTCATCAATACCCCTCCCCACCCCCATGCCTGGCTTTCAACAATACTCTGCTTTATAAAGCTAACTTGAAAAGTGCACATACCTTAGTGTCACTCAAATATATAAATCTTTATAGAACTATGTTAGGCAAAGGGTGCACTACAATTGTGGCATTATTCCCCCATCTTGACTGTGAGACTACAAATACCAGCATGCAAATCGGCAAAAGGCAACAAAAATTGTCTCTGAGTGCAAAGCTTTCAAGGACTGACAGAAGCACGGTTTGAAAAAAAATTATGTGTATGCTGTGAGTTATGAGATATTTAAAACTAAGAAAACACACAACATGGGAACCTGTGGACTGTCTCCCATCCATACAGTAACTGGGACCGACCTTTCTTAGTTTCAAAGCGAGGAAGGATCCAGCCCCCTAAGGCCATGTTTCTCTAAGTGGTCTTGTAAGGTGGGCTCATTTATCAGGCAACATGGCCTTAGGGGCCTGACCCCTTCCTTGCTTTGAAACTAAGCAGGGTTTGTCCTAGTTACTGCAGGGATGGGAAACTCATTGTTGCTGTAAAAATAACAATTTGTTTTTATCATTGACTGAGAGAATACAAATACCAGAATGCAATTCAGCAAAATGCAAAAAATGGTCTCTGAGTGCAAAACTTTCAAGGACTGACAGCAGGTTTAAAAAAAAAAGATAATTCGGATGCCCATTCAGTCGCCCATCCATGCAGTAACCGAGACTGACCCTACTTAGCTTGAAAGCGGGACTGACCCTACTTAACTTCAAAGAAGGGAAAGGGCCAGCTAGTTTCTCTAAGTGGTCTTGTAAGTTTGGCTCATTTATCTGGCAAGATGGCATGAGGAGGCTGGTCCCTCCCTCACTTTGAAGCTTAGCAAGGTCTGTCCTGGTTACGGCATGGATGGGAGACATGATTTATCACCCTCAACATCAGTATAGCTGTAAATATATCTTTTAAAAAAACTGTAACCGCGGGTACTGAACTACACATTCTCATGGCTATCCGTAGTACTATGTAGCCTCCAAAATAGCCGCGAATATCGGGAAAATGGCGGCAAGAAAGAAATGCTTTCTGGCCACGTCAGGCCCTCACCAAGTGCCCTTCTCATCTGTGCCAGCTCCCCCACTCTCCAGACGGCCTCCTCACCTCCCCTGACCTCTCTCTTTAACCCCACAACACACGCTGTTTCTTTGATGCAGTTTGCTTTGAGATTTCAGCTATTCGTAACTATAGCCAAGTCTACAGAAAGCGTTGTGTTGCAAACTCAGTCCCTACACCCCTTCAACTCCCAAATGTCACTTGGTGCTCTCTAGCTAACCCTCCCCCACATCCCCACTGCTAGCCTGATGACATTTGCATGTTCTTTGACCTGCAAATAGCTTTTTCCATGTGTTTCATTTTCCCATATCCCCAGCTATAACCTCGAATATCTCTCGCATCGAGACACAAACAATATGGGGGCTTTTTAATTTCTGAAAACCATGATCTTGCAATGCACCATGGGAGATATAACTATCAATTTTTTAGAAGGGGGCACCCCCATGCTCTGTCAAATATATAAATAACTACTGCACGGAATAACCCCAAACCATGTATGGATTGGGAAAATGAATGGGAAGTAGGTAGTTTGGAAAAAATATTTTTTTGTCTTCTTAATGACTTTCTTATTTTTTAACGTATCTTTACAAACTTTACAGTCTCGGGGCGCCCGCAAGTCCCTAATCACTTATGAAAATTCCATCAAATCCGTTATTTACAATAGAATTTTGAGGGGTTCCTATAGGAGTCCAACTCACCTTAAGTATAGGGCTATCGCCACCCTATAATGTATATATATATATGCATATATATATACATATACATACATATATATATATATATATTCAATTAAAAACATTTGTTATAGGGACGTTATGTTACAAGCTAAGCAACTATGACTCATGCCACTACCGTGCACTGCTATGACTAACACCCATGACATCACAAATGCAATGTTGCACTCAGTGCATTTCACTTTGGTAGCTTTAGCCTTTGGTACATTCTGAACAGTGGTAAAGAACTGCCACACCCATTATTCTCTCTGGGTGCTAGAAGTAGGCACTTCCTCTACCTCATCTTCTTGGTCCTCTTCATTGTTTTTTGAAGTACTGCACTTATTTTGTTGTGTAGGTCCTCCAGCTGGTGGGGGTGGCTCTTTTTGGGAGGAGGGATGGCAAATGTTGATGCCATTTTAATGATAAATAGCAGTTTAGCTAATATTCTTCCAAGTATGTGCTTTGTGCTAGATTGTTAATGGATAATGAGTAAGAATAGGTGTAGGAGCTGTGCAAGGGTACATTTTGAGCTTCAAAGTTCCTAGATGAGCTGAAACTGCAGTTCCGAACTGTTCGCGAAGCACAGACTCGTTCGCGAAGTGTGGACACGTTCACGGACACTTCATCATACCGTGCACGCTTGGTCACATGACATTGTCTAGAAAGTCCGCGATGATGTCAGATGTTCACAGACATTGACGGACACAAGACAGTGGGAAAAGTTGCAAAAAGTGTATAGATGTGTTAAAATGATGCTAGAAGGTGGGGAATGGCAGAGTTGTAAGATGAAACTTTGTAAATTGGACAGAGATGTTGCGATATAGGGGTAAGTATGATATCAGTAAGTTGTAAGAAATTAGCGTGCACTGGTAAAAAGCCATGAAATTCACTGAAAAAACTTTGTTAAAGGGACATTATGGTTAAGTTGCACTAATAAAAACCTATTAAATTCACAAAAAAACTTTGTTAAAGGGACGTTATGATTAAGTTGCACTAATAAAAACCTATACAATTCACTGAAAACACTTTGTTAAAAGGACGTTATGGTTAAGTTGCACTAACAAAAACCTATGAAATTCACTGAAAAATCTTTGTTAAAGGGACGTTATGGTTAAGTTGCACTAATAAAAACCTATAAAATTCACTGAAAACACTTTGTTAAAAGGACGTTATGGTTAAGTTGCACTAATAAATACCTATGAAATTCACTGAAAAAACTTTGTTAAAGGGACTTTATGGTTACAAGTAAATCCGAGAAACAAAAAGAAATTCTCCAGTTATGGTAAGCTAAGCAACCACAACTTGCGCCATCACCGTGCACTGCTAAGACTAACACCCAGGACAGATGACATCACAAATGGCATTGATGACATCACTGATGACTTCACATATTAAATTAATTTTAATAAACTGTCCCTACAAGGGGCTGAGTTTATAATGTTGGAATCAAGATGTTAGGGGTGATTGGGAGACCAATCATGAACTACTTAATGTATTAAATAATGTACTTATTTAAACAACAATTATATTCTAGTGTTGTTGTTAGTAGAGGAACCTAATCATGCATAAATATGGGCAATTGTTGCAGCATGCATCATGGAAGTACAATATTTTTAATCTGGTAATTTCCAATAGTAAAATCATAAATGCTACCTTATGAGGGTTTTGAGTAATGTTAAACATGGAATAAATAGGTAATAATTGAAAACGTACCACACACTTGTGTTAGTAGACAAAATACATAGAAAAACACACAATTCATACAAATTAGAGGCACATAGAGGGAAACTAAAGTAAGGAAGAAAGAAACAACAGCACCAAAAAATGACAATAACATTATAGTTAATCATCATGTACACAAATTAATTGTGTGTTTGAGGTGTGCTTATTGCCCCGTGTATGTGCACTATTAGCTCAGATTAAGAACATATAAAAAGGTTAGAGGGTAATTCATAGAATTCAGCGCACAAGTAGCGCACGCGGCTGGGCACAGTGTGCGCGTGAGAATTTCTGCGCCAGCCACGTGCGCTAAAATCCATTTCCACGCACAGCATATTCATGGATTTGAACATCTAAAACCAGCTGTGGAGCTGAGTGGCGCAGCGACCCTGCAGCAGCGCCAGTTACGCCCCCAACCCCTCCCCGTGCACCATGCACAGCGCACAAATCCTGTACATGGCGCACAGGCCCCCAACCACGAAAATGCCTGTAAAACTCCCTGCGCACCCCTCCAAATACACGTACCCCGCAGCACGGGGAGTGTCACACACGATTGGAGTGGGGTACGTGTATAACAGGGGTTCGTGGGAAGTTTCACATGCGAAATGCCCTGTGCGAGTGGGGTACGTGTATTCCTGGGGTGCGCGGGAAGTTTCACACACAATAGGCCCTGTGCCAGTGGGGTATGTGTATTCCTGGGGTGCGCGGGAAGTTTCACACGCGATTGGAGTGGGGAACATGTATAACAGGGGTTTGCAGGAAGTTTCACATGTGAAATGCCCTGTGCGAGTGGGGTACGTGTATTCCTGGGGTGCGCGGGAAGTTTCACATGCGATTGGAGCGGGGTATGTGTATAACAGGGGTTTGCGGGAAGTTTCACACGCGAAATGCCCTGTGCCAGTGGGGTACGTGTATTCCTGGGGTGCGTGGGAAGTTTCACATGCGAAATGCCCTCTGCGAGTGGGGTACGTGTATTCCTGGGGTGCGCGGGAAGTTTCACATGCGATAGGCCCTGTGCCAGTGGGGTACGTGTATTCCTGGGGTGCGTGGGAAGTTTCACACGCGAAATGCCCTGTGCGAGTGGGGTACGTGTATTCTTGGGGTGCGTGGGAAGTTTCACACGCGATAGGCCCTGTGCCAGTGGGGTACGTGTATTCCTGGGGTGCGTGGGAAGTTTCACACGCGAAATGCCCTGTGCGAGTGGGGTACGTGTATTCCTGGGGTGCACAGGAAATTTCACACGCGATTGGAGCGGGGAACGCGTATAACAGGGGTTCACGGTAAGTTTCACATGCGAAATGCCCTGTGCAAGTGGGGTACGTGCATTCCTGGGGTGCGCGGGAAGTTTCACACGCAATAGGCCCTGTGCCAGTGGGGTACGTGTATTCCTGGGGTGCGCGGGAAGTTTCACACGCGAAATGCCCTGTGCCAGTGGGGTACGTGTATTCCTGGGGTGCGCAGGAAGTTTCACACATGATAGGCCCTGTGCCAGTGGGGTATGTGTATTCCTGGGGTGCGTGGGAAGTTTCACACATGATTGGAGTGGGGAACATGTCTAACAGGGGTTCGCTGGAAGTTTCACACGTGAAATGCCCTGTGCGAGTGGGGTACATGTATTCCTGGGGTGCGCGGGAAGTTTCACACGCAATGGGAGCAGGGTACGTGTATAACAGGGGTTCGCGGGAAGTTTCACACGCGAAATGCCCTGTGCCAGTGGGGTACGTGTATTCCTGGGGTGCGTGGGAAGTTTCACACGCGAAATGTCCTGTGCGAGTGGGGTACGTGTATTCCTGGGGTGCGCGGGAAGTTTCACATGCGATAGGCCCTGTGCCAGTGGGTTACGTGTATTCCTGGGGTGCGTGGGAAGTTTCACACGCGAAATGCCCTGTGCGAGTGGGGTACGTGTATTCCTGGGGTGCGCGGGAAGTTTCACACGCGATAGGCCCTGTGCCAGTTGGTTACGTGTATTCCTGGGGTGCGTGGGAAGTTTCACACGCGAAATGCCCTGTGCGAGTGGGGTACGTGTATTCCTGGGGTGCGCGGGAAGTTTCACACGCGATAGGCCCTGTGCCAGTGGGGTACGTGTATTCCTGGGGTGCGTGGGATGTTTCACACGCGAAATGCCCTGTGCGAGTGGGGTATGTGTATTCCTGGGGTGCGCAGGAAGTTTCACACGCGATAGGCCCTGTGGGAGTGGGGTACGTGTATTCCTGGGGTGCACAGGAAATTTCACACGCGTTTGGAGCGGGGAACGCGTATAACAGGGGTTCACAGGAAGTTTCACACGCAAAATGCCCTGTGCAAGTGGGGTACGTGTATTCCTGGGGTGCGCGGGAAGTTTCACACGCGATAGGCCCTGTGCGAGTGGGGTACGTGTATTCCTGGGGTGCGCGGGAAGTTTCACATGCGATTGGAGCGGGGAACGTGTATAACAGGGATTCGCAGGAAGTTTCACACGTGAAATGCCCTGTGCGAGTGGGCATTTCACGTGTGAAACTTCCTGTTTGGGGTGCGCGGGAAGTTTCACACGCGATAGGCCCTGTGCCAGTGGGGTACATGTATTCCTGGGGTGCGCGGGAAGTTTCACATGCGAAATGCCCTGTGGGAGTGGGGTACGTGTATTCCTGGGCTGCGCGGGAAGTTTCACACTCGATAGGCCCTGTGCAAGTGGGGTACGTGTATTCCTGGGGTGCGCAGGAAGTTTCACACGTGATTTTACTGTCAGAGCGGGGTACGTGATTTTCGGGGGTTCGCGGGGAGTCCTACACGTGAATTGGCAGTGTGGGTCCTCCCAGGTGTTCCCTCTACACCAGTGGTCTTCAAACTTTTTGACCCCGAGCCCCCCCTAAGAAAGATTTCTCCGGCCCAGGCCCCCCCTATACACATGTACTCCAAAATGTTACTCGGTTGCGAACGGTTATCGCACGCTGGAGTATAATGGTGCCCCCAACGAAGGAGTGCATGCCACACACCACGTTGTTTCAAAATCATTGCTTGCAATGATTCAAATCAGATGAGGACAAATATTTGTGAACAAAGCATTCCGATTATTTTGCTATAATACAGAGGACTCGACTAAAAATAGTGTTGGGTATTTATTTCACACAAACGAAAACACCCAATATTGCTGTCCTGTAGTAACATTTGCTATGCAAGTGCTGTAACAATTTGTTTCTGAAGTACAACAACGTACTGTCAATGCTGTCACTTGCAAGTTGGACAGTGGCATACTGGAGAACTAGTGTGAAGGGTGGGCCTGCCTTTCACCAGCCAGCCTGTCAATATTGGGTTCAATTTTTCCAATAGCCAACCGCAGGCTTTCTTCCACCTCCAGCTTTGACCGATATTTTGTCTTTAGGGCTGCAAGTGCAGAGAACCCAATTTCGCACAGGTATGAGGTGCTGAAAGGTAAAAGTACATTGACTGCACATTTCGATAAAGTTGGATACTCTGCACACACATGTTGCCAAAATGCACCCAAAGACAATTTTCTGAATTGGCTCTCTACTAGGCGGTCACTTTGGAGCTCCATTAGTTCCTCCTGGAGTTGTATTGGGAGATGGGCTCCTACGTCAGCTAGGAAAGGCTGAACCACCCAGTCATTCATGTTGCAATTGTCGTCAGGAAAGTACTTTTCGAGACTGGTTCTGAGAGCATTTAAATGGTTTCCAATTACTTCAGAAACACATGAGAGATCATACTCCGTCTCCTCAAGAGCATCTTCTAATAATGGGAACGCATCGGCTATGCCAATATCAACCCTCCTCCTCCAAAGCTCCAGCTTCTTCTTGAATGCCGATATTTTTGCATTCATGGCAAATGATGTGGTTTCTGTGCCTTGCAGGGAGAGGTTTAGAAAATTTAGCTTTTCAAAGATGTCGCCAAGGTAAGCCAACCGTATAAGCCAGCGTGGATCACACAGAGGCTCTGCTTTTGTCTGGTCTAACTCCAGGAGAAAGTGTCTCACTTCGTTTCTGAGTTCATAGATGCGATTTAAAACCTTTCCCCTGGATAGCCACCTGACCTCTGTGTGAAACAGCAAAGCATCATGGTCAGCTCCCATTTCTGCACATAAGGTGGCAAACAGACGGGCTCTTGTGGGGTGCATCTTAATAAAATTTACGATCTTTACAACAGAAGTCAAAACTTGTGTCAGTTCATGCCCCATATTGCGCACAGCCAAAGCTTCTCGGTGTATCATGCAGTGTGTCCACACAATATGTGGAGCTACTGCCAATACTTTTGCTTTTAGCCCAGCTCTAGCACCACACATTGAAGGAGCACCATCCGTGCAAATACCAACACACGCCTCCCACTTTAGGCAGTTGGAATTTAGGAAGTTGTTTAAAATTTCAAAGAGTTCGGGTGCAGTTGCTCTGCCCTTAATTTGCTTACAAAACAAGAAGTCCTCCAACATCTCCTTTCCATGGCAGTACCTCACATAGGCAATCAAGTGAGCTTCTTTTGATATGTCAGTGGCCTCATCCAACTGTAGGGCGAACTGGCTGTCTTTCAAGCGCAATACCAATTCTGTACTGATATCAGAGGACAGGTCAGCAATACGGCGGCAAATTGTTGTGTCTGACATAGGGATACTTTTGCATTTCTCTGCTGCACTTTCACCAAGCATTACCCGGTTGACAGCGAGAATGGTTGGGAGAATCACTTTCTCAGCATCTGTAAAAGGCTTCTTGTTTTTGCCAAGAAAGTACGCAATGTGGTAAGATGCTTTCAAAGCATTTGCAGGTACAGATGCCACACTTTTAACAGTCTCCTTTTGCTTTTTCATGCCTTGCAGCTGCCGTACGAAGAAATCCCTGGTCTTTTTTGCTAAATCGGCATGTTTGGTTTCCAAATGCCGCCTTAATTTTGTTGGCTTCAGGCTGTCATTTGCTAATGTAGCACCACAAATCACACACTGCGGCTTCACTTCCCCAGCGACTGTGATGCATGTGAACCCAAAGTCCAAATAAGAGTGATCATATTTCCGTGTTTTTGCATTTCTTGTGTATGTTCCCACCTCTCCTTCCGCTTTACGTTTCAGATCCCTACCATCTTTGGGCACTAGAAAACGATCCATCGAGAAAAGGAGCCTGAACCTGTCGAAACATTTCAAACGGTTTTAAAAAAGTAGAAATGCACCCCAAAAAAAGCATAAACATGGCAAACACCACTTGCAAAGAGTTGAACTGAGCCATGTGAAAATGTTGGGGTTGGTGGGAAACACCCCATGCAAAAAAGGGTCAGAAATATGGGGTGGGGAAAAAAGGAGGGGAGATTTTAAAAAAGCAAAAATTCAACAAAAAACGTTCTGAAAAGCTTGGGAGTGGGGGAGGGAAACCCCACACAAAAATGGGTCCGAAACACTGGTTGGATAAAATACATTGGTACAAGTCTCAGAAGAATTACTATTCAGATCATGCAGGCCCAGTTCTAATTTCTTTTTGCAGTGTGGCCCCGAACTAGGTTGCAGGTGATAATGTGCCCCCCCCTGGGTTGCCCTTGATGATGCGTATGTCCCGTCCCCCCGGTCACCCGTGATGTGGCATCAAGCAATGCAGCGCCATACAGTGATAGAAATCAGATGGGCAGTTAGTAGTGCAAGAGTGCAAGAGGACAGCTTTGTGGGGAGGTCAGGCAACTAAAAGCAGATTGGAGCTTTACCCACAAATACAGGATATGGGAATCCAAAGGAGATGGGTTTGCAGTGAGAGGTGGCATACGGCATGAAGAAAATGGGGCCTTGTGAAATCCATACCGGCAAGGGGTGGTGGTGGTGGTGGCGGAGGCTTTGCCGAAAGGAGTATCAACCTCAGAATTGGGAAAGAAAAAAGGTACCACCAAAAGTTGAAAAACATTCTCCAAAAGTCAGTAAATTATCTGTCAAACAGGACCAACACTGAAAACGAACCTGACTTCATATCCAGAGAAATAAATTTCAAGCTGCAAGTTACTACCAGGCATGAGAAGTCACTCACCACTTCAATTCGCCAAATGCACACCATATATATACTCCCCATGATCACTCGCTATTGGCAGGTGAAGGTTGAGAGCCCTGGTTTAACCAACACATTTTTTCCAGAACGAGGAGCATTGCACAAGCTAGGGATCCAATGGATGACTGGAAACACAGCCATGGCAAATGAAGCAGGACCGGTGCTGCATTAACAACGCGGCTCCCCCATGGCAGATTGCTGGGCTCCAGCAATCTGCCATGGGGGAGCCGCGTTGTAAAAAAAAACACCAGCAGAGCAGTTCCGGTCCCCCGCTCGCCTCCTCTCCTCCATGCATGCCCCCCAATGTGGGGGATGCAGGGAGAGAGGGGCGCAGGGGGACCGGTGCTGCATTAACAACGCGGCTCCCCCATGGCAGATTGCCACGGGGGAGCCGTGTTAAACATAAAGCGGAACGAGTCACTTACCTCGGACTCGTCGGCGGCGGCGGCAGCAGCAGCAACAACAACAGGGAACACAGGACACCACAACGCAGCCTGGACGCGCGATCCAAATGCAGGAAAGCGCGCGTCCAGGCTGCGTTTATTTCCTGTTTCCATGGCCACGCCCCCACCACATCGCACTGGCTGAGCATGTGCATGGGAGCCAGTGGCTCCCCATTGCACATGCTCAGTTCAGTGCGGCCAAAAAAAAAAAAAGCGTTACTCGTTTTCTTTTCTTTTGGAAGGCATCACGCGCCCCCCCAGGCATGGTGGCGCGCCCCCCAAGGGGGGCGCGCCCCACAGATTGAAGACCTCTGCTCTACACCCTCCATGGCCCCTGCAGGCAGCCCACACCACAGGGGACTACCCTGCACCCCATGTCATGTCCCACAGGCAGCCCATCCACCATGGACATGCCCCCCAGTCAAGCCCTGTGACCTTTCACTAGTGATCACCAACTCATGTTCCCCAGCACCCCCACCCCCCAGCAGTCAGGGGCACCTGCCAGCAGGCCCCCACTCATGTCCCCCAGCACCCCCACCCCCCAGCAGTCAGGGGCACCTGCCAGCAGGCCCCCACGCATGTTCCCCTGCACCCCCACCCCCCAGCAGTGAGGGCACCTGCCAGCAGGCCCCCACTCATGTCTCCGAGCACCCCCACCCCCCAGCAGTCAAGGGCACCTGCCAGCAGGCCCCCACTCATGTCCCACACATGTCCCCCAGCACCCCCACCCCCCAGCAGTTAGGGGCACCTGCCAGAGGCCCCCGCTCATGTCCCCCAGCACCCCCACCCCCAGCAGTCAGGGGCACCTGCCAGCAGGCCCCCACTCATGTCCCCCAGGACCCCCACCCCCAGCAGTCAGGGGCACCTGCCATCAGGCCCCCACTCATGTCCCCCAGCACCCCCACCCCCCAGCAGTCAGGGGCACCTGCCAGCAGCCCCCCACTCATGTCCCACACATGTCCCCCAGCACCCCCACCCCCAGCAGTCAGGGGCACCTGCCAGCAGGCCCCCACACATGTTCCCCAGCACCCCCACCCCCCAGCAGTCAGGGGCACCTGCCAGCAGGCCCCCACTCATGTCCCCCAGCACCCCCACCCCACAGCAGTCAGGGGCACCTGCCAGCAGGTCCCCACTCATGTCCCACACATGTCCCCCAGCACCCCCACCCCCCAGCAATCAGGGGCACCTGCCAGCAGGCCCCCACTCATTTCCCACACATGTCCCCCAGCACCCCCACCCCCCAGCAGTCAGGGGCACCTGCCAGCAGGCCCCCAAACCTGTTCCTCAGCACCCCCACCCCCTAGCAGTCAGGGGCACCTGCCAGCAGGCCCCCACTCATGTCCCCCAGCAACCCCACCCCCCAGCAGTCAGGGGCACCTGCCAGCAGGCCCCCACTCATGTCCCACACATGTCCCCCAGCACCCACACCTCCCAGCAGTCAGGGGCACCTGCCAGCAGGCCCCCACTCATGTCCCACTCATGTCCCCCAGCACCCCACCCCCCAGCATTCAGGGGTACCTGCCAGCAGGCCCCCACACATTTCCCCCAGCACCCCCACCCCCCAGCAGTGACGGGCACCTGCCAGCAGGCCCCCACTAAATTCCCCAGCACCCCCACCCCCCAGCAGTCAGGGGCACCTGCCAGCAGGCCCCCACTCATGTCCCCCAGCACCCACGTTATGACAATCCTCAATCATGGGCCTCATGGCCACCCACACCACACCCCACGCCACCCCAGCCCAAAGACCCAAACAAGTATTGCATCCACCCACAGAGAAATGGCCATTACATGATACAACCCGAATGGCAAGTATGTACAAGAACACATGTCCGTCACCACACACAATGGGTGCAAGTGAATGTGAAAACCCATATCATGACATGCATGAAACCAATGAGAGAATACCACACATCAAAGTATGAAACAAAAATGTATTGAACACAATATGAATGTAATGGAAAATAAAATTCAATAATGGGAATAAGAAATAAAATGCAGCATGTCAAGAAAAAAAGAAAAAATATGAAATCAGAATCCAAAGAACTCCAAATGAAAATGTGTCCAAAGTCTCAGTCCAACAAAGCAAATCCAAGGGAAAAAAATATAGGAAATCCATTGCGCCATGGTGAAATTAAAATAAAAACGAGAAACATCCACTGTTCAACTATATACAAATCAGCAATCCAGGGTCCATGAGCCCAACAAATGAAATGAAACCTACAAAAAAAACCTACCTAATAATGAACTATATACAAAAATGTGGTGCATTGTCCAAGCGGCCCAAAATAAAAAAACAGAAAGGAAACCTAACACTATCTAACTATTTACAATGGCAGCGGGCTAGTCCGACGGCTTACTTATTGATGTCCCGGGCCAGGGCAGCATCGAACTCCCGCTCAGTGTCCTGGAGGCGGTCCTCTTCCATTGCCCCGAGGGTTCGCAGGGATGACGACATGTTCACCTCCAACTCCCTGCGAATTGCCTTGAGGCACTCGGCCTGCCTCAGGGCCCTCAGCATGGAGTTCTCCGCCCTGACCATTGTTAGCTGTGCCTCTTCCGCCCGCTGCCGGTCCGCTTCTATGGCGTGGCCCAACCGCTGCCACACGGAAGACACCTGCCCTATGGCCGATGCCTGCCCCTCCGATGTTGAAGGCCCCGAGCCATCATTGCTCCCACCATGTTGCTGCTGCTGTGCCTGTGCCTCCGCCCTGGCTCTTGCTGCCTGCACGTCCTCCTCCGGCTGGGGTGCAGTTGTCGTGGTGGCCACACCTGCTGGACGTCCGACTCCTGACTGTGGCAGGGATGTGTCCTCCACCAGCCTAGCCGCTGGGTCAGGGGCAGCTCCACAGGGTACTCAGGTGACACATGGGTGGGAAGATGGCATGGAGGACGACTAGCGCGTAGGGGGTTCAGGTGAGGAGGGGGTCGCAAGAAGGTCCAGCACATGGAGGAATCCAGCACCGGTGACCCGTCCCAGTAGGTCAACGTGGTCAAAGAGGCATGCGAGACGACGTGCAGTCTCTCCACAAAAAGACTGCAGGTCACCTCGCATGCCCCGTTGACGCAACGCTATCCCACTCAGGACAGGCTCAACACGGTCCCGGATAGCCACGACCGCAGGGAGAGGAAGGCCAGTTGTCGTGCGCTCATCCCCTCCCTGAAAACGGGTCTGGACATAGGCATCCCGCTGGTGCCAGATGATGCAGTGACAGGATCAGGGACAGGATTACACACAGGCACCTCCGCCGTGGCCTGTGCTGCCTCCTGTCCCTGCCCCTGCACTGCACCACTAGCACCAGTGGAATCCCCACCTCCATACCCCGTGTGTGTCCCTTCCGTGGCCTCCTCCTCCACCAAACCCCCCACCAACCTGGATGACTCCGTGCCAATTTCCTCCGTTGGACCATGTGAGGTCTCAGCTGCCCCTTCTGCTGCCGAGAAGTCCACCTCCGACCTCTGCCTCTTGGACCTACCCTCGGCAGCTGTGGCCTGGGACGCGGCACCAGACTCCTCACTCCCCGACGAGATGACAATCTGGGGGGGAGCCGGGCCTTGCGTCTCCGGCTGGTGGTGCGATCCCTGCCGCTGTGCTCCACAGCACCCTCTCCGCCCTCTTCATCAGTTGACGCTGCAGACAGGGAGAGATAAAACACAGACATCAGGGCACTGTACAATGGACTGATACACACATGACAGTTGCACATGAGTGGCAGTGTCAAACTTCAGACATGGCATCACACTCCATGACACACATGTCATTTCAACTCACACACATGAGCATTTCCACAGCAATTTTGCACCAGGCAGCAACATCCATACACATACAACAGCATGAACAGCCGAAGGTGAGCCTGACATCACATGAAACACAGGGAGTGCACTAGACACGCACACACGCCACCACACTTACATGCATGTCTACATCTTCTCCAACTGTTGCAGTGATGCGATCGCCTTACATGTCACATCTGGCATTCAGCCTTCTACATATCAGTGTCACGTGCATCCATGTTGCATCACAGTTGCACACTTGTGAAATACACACACATGCACATGTACACATGCAGCAGGAACCACCATCCATGTGTGACACCACAACCATGCCAACGTACATACACAGAAATTCAAAGGGGTTGGGTGACATGGCGCTGTTCTCATGTTGTATTTAGCAAGT
The DNA here is from genome assembly GCF_040938575.1 of Ambystoma mexicanum. Classification (NCBI taxonomy): domain Eukaryota; kingdom Metazoa; phylum Chordata; class Amphibia; order Caudata; family Ambystomatidae; genus Ambystoma; species Ambystoma mexicanum. The sequence continues at coordinate 1,237,597,859 of NC_090922.1, forward strand.
GGGTAATGAATTTATCAGCATAGATGTATGTCTTTTGATGACACATCATTGGTGGTGTTTGGGTAGGTAGGGATGCACACAATGTAACACTTCCAGGTGACCAATCTCAGGATTGTATGGTTGTGACAGTTGAGTGTCCCTTATGTCATCATCATTGATTGTCAGCTGGTATGTGCCAGGTCTGTGTGCACTCCACAGGGGTGTGATTTTATGTGAAGTAATTAGCCACCAGCTGCGTACGGGCTGCCTCACCAAGTGCCCTTTCCCCTCCCATGCACACCAGGCGTGCATGTGGTTGGGGATGTGGGGGCACCACCATTTCCACCAGCAGGCCCGGGATGTTGCAACGTTGTGCAGGACACATGCTGCCACTATGATCCTGCACACTACTGGGGGAGCATATAACAGCTGCCCACTAGAGCGGTCAAGGGAGCGAAAGCGTGACTTGAGCACTCCGAATGTGCGCTCCACTATGCCCCGGGTTGGAATATGGGCTGTGTTGTATCTTACCTCGGGTGGCGTGGTGGGGTTCCGAATTGGCGTCATCATGTGGGTGCTCAGAGGGTAGGCACTGTCCCCTGTGGAGGTGGTGATGGGTATCATTAGTGGGGTTGTGACATTACTCAGTATCTGACATGCATGCGTGTGCAGTGGCATTTATACTCACCAAGCAGCCATGTATCGCTATGCCGCCCAGCTTCTAGGTCCGGTTTAGTGTTGACATTCTGTAAATGAAACTGTCGTGGGTGGACCCTGGATAGTTGGCATATACTGAGGTGATGATTCCCTTGGCATCACATACTACCTGCACGTTGATGGAATGCCAGTGCTTGCTGTTTCTATAGATGTGCTCAAATGCCCTGGGGGGACGTAGAGCCACATGGGTGCAATCAATGGCACCTAGCACTTTGGGGAATTGTGCCACCCCATAGAAATCCTCGACGGCAGCCTGCCTTTCTGCAGGTGTTCTGGGCAGGTATATGTGCCTGCGGACTGATGGGCGTGCAGTCATGATGGCCAACACCTGGTGTAGGCAGCGTGACTGCGTGGCCTGTGACACCCCCCCCACTATAGCACTTGTCCGCTGAAATGATCCAGTGGCCAAGAAGTGCAGTACAATGAGGACCTTCTCCATGGGGCTGAGTGCTTGGGAGCACAGGGTGGGTGATGTGAGGTCATCCTCCCACTCACTCACCAGGTTGAGTATTATGTGAGGTGGAAACCTGTACCTCCCATACACCTGGTCATCAGGCATCCCAAAAAAGCTGGTTCTGGGTGTAAAAATTCTGGGCCTGACTATCCTCCTCCTCCTCCTGCGGTATCCCACGACCACTGCTGCTAGGAAAGGTATATTCATATTGGCGTCTGAGCTTGTTTGTTGTTTGCGCGCACTTTTATGCTGCGCGGGTCCACGTACTCCTGCTTCCTGCTGGCATACGTGGTTCCGGATTAGTGCGTCTTTTTTGGCGCACGCATTAGCCCCGTTCGATTCCATGAATACGTGTTGTAGACGCGCGTGTGGGCGTTCCGCGCATTTGCCTCCTGTACTTCCTCCGTGACGGCCACATTTTCACGTGTTGTTCCCCATTCCGCATGTTACGCCCCCTGTTCCGCCTACTTTTGCTGTGTGCGCTGCGCTATGTGCGCTTAGTGCACGCTGTTTAGAGACGTGTGCGCCAGCGTGCGCCATGCAGAATTTTAGCGCACATTCAGGGATTTACACGCGCACGGACTTCCATGAATCGCTGTGCGTGGATTTCGCTGCGATTTTCGCACTTGCACTGCGATTCGCACGCTTTCGCACTCTTGCGCCGAAAATTTCAGCGCACATTAATTCCATGAATCGGCCTCTTAATGTGTAGATATATAGCACTTTTTCAATGTTGGAAATTCTCACTGTCAGTAAAAACAAAAAACTAGCCTAATCATGTCAGTAAACAAAAACAAGTGGCCCAGATATGTGATATCATCAGTGATGTCATCAATTACATGTGTGATGTCATTGTTCATGTCCTGGGTGTTAGTCTTAGCAGTGCACGGTGGTGGCACGAGTTATTGTTGCTTGCTTACTATAAACTGACACATTTCTGGGGGTTTTTGATTTTACCTGTAACCATAACGTCCCTTCAGCATTGAATATTTATACACAGTAGAGGCCCTGTAGTTCTGGTTAAGTTCATAAACCCATAGGTTTGGGCGGCCATAGGTATGTTGCTCAACCCATAGGCTTGGGTGGCTTATAACTTTGCCCCCCCCAGGTGAATCCTCACCAAACTTTGCAACAACAGTATACGGACCCCTCAGATTAATTCTGGTGAGGTTTAGTCCAGGGGGAGCAAAGTAATAGTGGGGTCCCAAAATGTGTGGTTTTCCTCATAGACGCAATGGAAAAAGAATTTTGCTCATGCCTACAGCCCAAACCGCTGGACTGATTTTCACCAAATTAGCAGCAGGAGCGGCAGCTTGGTGCTTTTGTAAATTTGGTGTAAATCTGTCCAGATGTTGGGCATGCTTTAAATGTAAGGTAGGGGGCAGTGTTTCTCATGTTCATTGAGGACAGCCTCGAAAGCACTTTGGAACTGCTACCCCCTGCAGAGTGGTGTGTTGCAGTATATACAGAGTACTGTTGTCTTAACATGGACATGGATCAACAGCCTCTTTTATGGCTTACATGGTAGCTGGCGGGATCTTCTGCCCCACAGGAGTGGCCTGTGTGTTGGCAGTAGCGGTTGAGGAAGATGAGGTAGAGGAAGAGAACCCACTACTTCCTGAGAAAGGAAGAGCCTTTCTGTGAGCATTCAGGTGATTGCATTTGGTGTGGCGTTGCATGGAGGTGGTCACGTAGGAATACTGCCCAGTTTGTCCACGAGTGAGTACACTGTTGCACTCAGTGCATTTAACCTTTGTAACCTTAACCTTCTGTACATCTCTAACGGTGGAAAAAAATTGCCACACCCATGATTCTCTCTGGGTGCTGGAGGTAGGCATTTCATCTGTCTCATCTTCCTGGTACTCTTGATTGTTTTCTGCATGATTGCGCTTTTTCCATTGGGGAGGCCCTTTAGATCTTTAGATGGTGGTGGCTACTGGTGAGGAGGGATGTTCATGGATGATGCCGTTTTTGAAGTTAAATAGCAGTTGTGCTAATATTGCTCCAAGCATGTGGTTTCTCCTGGATTGCAGATGGAAAATTAGTAAGAATACGTCTAGGAAATGTGAAAGAGTACATTTTCCACTTGAAACTTCCTAGATCAGCTGAAAATGCAGGTTCAAACTTTTCACAAGACATGGACCCTTCGCAAAGCATGGACGTGTTCGCGACCACGTCATCACACGCAGCACGTGCGCACGTTGTCACGTGACACCATCCGAAAAGTAGTGCTGTGACCTCAGACGTCCGCGTATGCTGGCAAACAGGAAACGGTACTAAAAAAGTTGAAGAAAGTTCATAGAAGTGTTAAAAATGTGGCTAGGAGGTTGGGAATGGCACAGGTTTGACTTGAAATTTCTATATTGGCAGAAAATGCTTATGCATTGGCGGGGAAGTATGATATTAGGAAGTTGTAGCACATTAGGGTGCACTGTTAAAAACCTATGAAATTCACAAGAAAAACATTGTTAAAGGGACGTTATGTTTATGTTGCACTAATAAAAACCTATGAAATTCAGTGAACAAACTTGATGGTTACAAGTAAAACCGAAAAATCCCAGAAATTCACCAGTTATGGTAAGCTAAGCACCACCACCGTGCCCTGCTAAGACATACACCCAGGACATCAAAGAGGACATCACAAATGTCATTGATGACATCAATGATGGCATCACATATATGGCCACTTGTTTTTGGTCACTGACATATGTAGACTAGTTGTTTCTGTTCACGGACAGTGAGAATTTGAAAACTGCAAAAGGTGCTATATATGTAGACATTAACCTTCTCATATGTTCTTCCCTGATAGTGAGTGGCTACATTTTGACCTCTTAGGCCTACTAACTCCAAAATGTTCTTAAATTACTTCTCACAAAACATCCTGTGGAAAGTAAACATTAATTCAATATGTGTAAGATAGTCAATGATAGATAGGTGACATCTATCAATGTATATTTCTTTATGCTTTTTTTCTGAATTTTTCACACTGGAATAACTTTATTTCTATCCACCATGAAAGTTCATAATTTCCTCCTACCTGTTCGTTCAGATAGATACAAATGTATAAACCAATCATATGTAAAAATGTTTCCCAGCATCATTTTTACTTTTCATTCAGAATCATATGCATATGTAAATAGTGACAATTCCTTCACACTTTTGGAATAAATTCGAGAAACACTTTAAATGGCATGGTGCGTGCCGTAGAAGTTGGTAAAATAGTTCAACGAGAGAAAAACCATGTGCTGCTATAACTGTATTCTAGATTGGCTCAGATTTTGTTCTTCTAATCCAAAAGCTGGAATACTTTGCCTGGAATGGTAAATGCTTTTGCCCTTTTCAGGCTGACTGCAATGGCATGTCACTGGATTGGTTGATATATTAAATCTTTATAATGCTCGCTATCTGAAATTGGAGCTTAACCAGAGCGAATTTCATATATTTGGTAAAGTAGCTCACTTGACCAAGGAATACACTGCAAAGATATATGCGTATGTTCGAATTCTAGCATATCCCCTCAGTCTCATATTTGAAAACAACTTGTAGAGTTCAAACCTCCCAACCTGTGTTTCTCACATAAACCTTTTTAACCCCTATAGAAAAAATACTCTGACACATGTATTTGTATTACATACTGCTTGAAATGAACATTCTCTGTGCTAGAAAATCCTAACCAGGAAATTAATCTTTAACCTTTCATTACCCCCTAGGAGGGAATATGATATGATATTATAAGTCATTTAGAATGAGCCTGTACACAAGTGTTTTTAGGCTCACACAAGAAAGGGAGGACAGACGAAGGACAAAACAACAATCTTAATAGACCTTGTGTCATTCAGATCGCGCAAGTGCAGGCAGGTGATGTTGTTTTCTTGACAAGATGTGTAGGTTTTATTTATTTCAAAATTGTATTTATCCTTCATTTATGATACAGATAACTGGTTTCAAAGCATAGCAAGGTCAAAGTAAAAACAATATATGGGTTTGCTTGATCATTTACCATAACACAGATGGACTACAAGTCTAGAACAACAGTTCACATTGTTGTCTGTGGCCCTCGTATTAGATCAGGGTACTTTTTTAATTGTTGTATTTATTTATTAGTTATGGGTAAGGCGCCTATACAGCAATTTGGTTTTTCAAGGCACCACAAGACAAAACGGGAGGGGGGACATGGGAGAAAGATACAATAATGGTCCTACTAGGCCTTGTGACATTCAGATCGTGCAAGCGCAGAACATGAAGTGCGAGATAAAAAGGGTAGGGGAGGCGGAAGTGCAGGTCGGAACCCAATAAAGTGCTAAGGAGGGAGGGGAAAGGAGAAGATGGAAAGTGAAGGTAAAATAATGGGAGGCAAATAGGCAAGTGCCAGGGAAAGCAGGTAAGCACAGTGAGGGGGAGGTGGGAGTAAAGTGAGGACAGCTAGCAAGTGCAAGAAAAGCTGGTACGCCGATGTGGCGGTGCTGGGAGGAAGGGGGCCTGGGACCCTGTAATACACAGAGGGAACCAGGATGCCAGTCATGGAGGAGGAGGAAGGAGTTATCAGGGTAGCGGGGAAAAACTCCCGGGAAACACAATGAATCAATTCAGTGTGACGAATCAAATGCTTCTATAAACAAATTACATGGAAGTATTTCAATATTGAAAGTCTAATGACCTGTTGAGGAAAACTAGTCCAAACATTATATAATGGGGCCCATTCATGGATAAATTGTGGTAGGTGGCCTTGTGTGGTGGCAGTTATTTTCTCATTCCAGAAGAGGTTAAGAATGGGGCCCTCTGGCTGTTTCCAACAATTTGCTACTGTTATTCTTTTTGCTGTCAGCAGCTGTGTTATCAGGGAGGAATGTGAGCCCCTTAGAAGGTCAATACTTGCAACCACATTGCCCAGGAACACTAACAGGGTGCCCAAAGGCAGAACACTCCCGTGATGTCTGTAATATGTGAGAGAGCATCCTTCCAAAAGACTTAAGCCTTCAAACAAAAGCACCACATATGGTATAAGGTCACTTGCTCCCCACATTCGCTCCAGCATATTTATTTAATTTATTTACAATTTTCATACAGTGCAAACAAGGCAAAAGCAGCTGAGCGCTGTACATCATAACACGTATAAAAATCGACGGATGGTGTAAGGAATGTGTCGCACCCTCACCAGATATCCCCGGTCACGCTACACTGCAGGCTTGCAGTACCTCGCGTTTCTCATACCCAAAACACCTTCTTCATGCATCGTTGGAGGCTACACGGGCAATGTTGGGTACGGGCCGGCAGGTCAAGGCGCTGGTCCACTGCATGTACCATTGCCAGGGGAACCCGACTCAAGCTTGCTCAGCTGATCACTGCTGACGTCTCACGCACCGCCTCCTGCTCTGTATAAAACGTGGCGGGTCGGGAGCGTCCTTGCTTCTGATTAAAGTTGCGGCTCGACCCTTGGTTCCTGATTGTTCTGTGAATTCCCTTGTTTCTGACTTCTGCTTCTCAGGTCTGTTAACCCTGCCTTCCTTGATACGAAACCAGCCGTGCTTCCAGAATTCTCCTGCCTTGCCCTTCTGTAAATGCTTTTGGCCGACACAACGCTGATTTTTGCTACGCCTCCTGGACTCCGTCTGCCTAATGTTTTGTGACTTTACCTGCTCGCACCCTGTCAAGACCTGTGCTACACTCCTGGACTCCGCCTGCCTAACGTTTTGTGACTTTACCTCGCTTGCACGCTGTCAAGACCTCTGCTACGCTTCCTGGATTCCGATTGCTGAACGCTTTGTGACCTCACTGGCTGCACGTTACCGAACCACTTTTAGTCTTCGCGGATTGTGTCGGATTGTGTTTCCGCGATTATCGTCTGAGCACAGAACTAGAGACCCTATCCTGCCATTTCCACATGCTCCATCCCGTTGCTAGTACGCCCTTGTTCCGCCCGAGAATCAGGCCCCTTAACATTACTAACCTAGCTCCTCCGCCGTTGCTCATTACCTTTTGCCTCAACCTTTGGACTGCCTCAACCACACTATCTACATATAGGTAAGGGACACTCCACACACCTAACATCAGTCTACTATCCGGATTGAATCTTACCTGTTTTCTGTTCACATAGGGCCTGCTATACTAGAAGAGCTAGTGCGCCGACAGCCAGTCCCCCAAACCAACCGATCAGCATTCTGGTCCTGAAACAGTTATCTGGAAAATACAGGTTAGTTCCTTACTGTTTTGTGCATACACTGCTTGTGTGGCATTCATCAGCTGACACCTGTTCTTTTGGTTTTCAGCGGGTGTCCGTGACTACCTGAACTGTCACACCGCTCTTTCGATTAATAGATACCTCACTTGTATTTCAGAGCAGGAGAGCGATACATTGATAGAAAGATCACCAACTCAACCTACTAAAAGAAGGAATAAAACAGAATGAATAGAATCAGAAAGCAATATTCCAAGGCAATTCTTTCAGTACTTTCCTAAATTTCAGGTACTCAGCAACTGTACGTATATGTATGTATATGAACAGGTAGTGAGTTCCAGTGCTTCATAGCAGCAACAGAAAATGATCTTTTACAGGTATGAGCATGAAGAAAGTGTTAAACCTCTAGACACAGGTAGTCCAAGCTAGAAATCTTCCAAAGACCCCCAGAAATCTTTTATTATTCAAACAGATAAGGAGTTTTAAAATATGTGCTTTGTGTACAGTACATAGAAATATAAGACCAAATGAAAAGTGTCATAAGTTTAAATATATGAACTCCCAGTTCACCCTGTCAAAGGCCTTGGTAGCATCCAAGGCCAAGATCGTCATGAGAGTTCCCTCCCTCCTAGCAATTGCGATTACATTTTTATAAGTATATACTACTGAGTAATCTGGTTTGTAATTAAGCCAGTCTTGTCCAGACTGATAAGGGAGGGAAGAACTGACATCAATCTAGAAGACAAGATCTTCAAATATGACCTGTTACCAACATTTAGGAAGGTGAGACTGAGATATATATTGATCCCGTAAATCGCCAACAAGCATTTCCCTGGGAGTAACACATGGTAAAAAGAAGTCATCACTCCCATTTTCCCAGGTTTGGAATGGTTTGTCTTACCCCAGTCGCCTGTGAAGTTTAAAATGTTATTCCTCACTTTTATCAGTTTCAGCTTGTACAACAGTATTTTATTGGCCCTGTTACCCTGAATATAGAAGGATTGCTTTGTTTGTAGCATTGCATGAACAATGTCTGTAGCCATGTGTGACTTGAAACAAATTCACCCCTCTCCCGGGAGTTGGGGGGGACTATCTTGGGGACTAGGGAGGTGAGCCTGCTAGATTTAACACCCTCTAGGGGATAGGGCATGCAGGATCCCACTGTGGGTGACCCCCCATATAGGACAGGCTCCAAGAAAAAGAAGGACGAGATTATTAATAACCGATAGTGACAAAACAGAAAGCAACATCTGGTATTATAGCAACCTCAGAGGGAAAGTTTGCGAAACCAAGAAACGATTGAAGAGACTTCAGTGAATCCGGAATGGTCCAATCGAGGATGGCTTTTATTTTAGAGGTACACATCTGAATGCCTCTTGGCATCAAATCATACCCAAGGAACTACACTTCAGTGGAATGAAACACACACTTCTCGGCTTTCACATATAGGTGGTGTTCACAAGCCATTGTAGACGGTTTTAACATGGATAATGTGGGCATCATAAGAAGGTGAGTAGATCAATGTGTCATCCAAATAGATGACTATGAATTGATCCATAATGTCACTGAAAACATTGTTCATAAAATATTGAAAGGTCGTATGGGCGAATAAACCATACCTGGTTTCAAAGGCGGTCTTCCACTTGTCCCCTTGTTAAATGTGAACCAGATTATAAGCACCCCCGAGATCCAGTTTGTTATAGACAGCTGATGAGCCCAGTTGATCGAGCAAGACCAAGATGAGAGGCAGTGGATATTGGTTTTTAATCATAACTGCATTGAATGTGCGGTAGTCTATGCAAGGCCTTCAATCACCCTCCTTCTTAGGGACAAAGAATAATGTGGATGTCGCAGGAGATCTGGAAGGAGGAATGAACCCTATAGACAATGCCTTGTCAATGTATTCTTTCAAAACCCGGTCCTCGGGGAAGGTGAGTGATTAGACCCTGCCTGATGGGATCTTGGCACCCGGAACAAGGTCGATCGGGCAGTCATAGACCCGGTGAGATGGCAATGTCTCTGCTCTGGCGTTATCGAACACAACCAGATACGATGAGTATTCCAAAGAGATGGATGCCTTTGGACCGGATGAGACTGACCCAATACAAGAAACCGCAGAGACGAGAGCCTGAGCGGGGGTATGTCAGGGTTGCCACTGTCTAGGTTACCTGGTCTGGGTTCCCTTGGTAGGGTGGTCTGGATTGGAAAGTAACTTGTGTCTTTGTTGTCAGTTATGCTCCTGTTTGGGCCTTAACAATTTCATTCAGTGTCTGAATTCTAGCCCAAGTCAAGATGGAGGAAGCAGTCAGTGATCTGATTGGATGGAATGTTATCAAGGACAGTTGGGAGCTCAGCTAACTGCCTTTCATTGTTAGAACTACAGCTGAGTAGGAGGTATTTTAGGTTGTTTCAGTTTGGAGGCCTTTCCTATGGCCTGTCATAGAATTTGACGTTTGCGGAGGACATCTACAACGCAGGAAAAAAAAAGCCAATCAGTTCGCCAAGAAACTGAGCTAAGTTAAAGTCATGTTTTATGAGGCTTTGTAAATCCGTAATAATCTTGACTGCAAGTTGAGCTTAGAGCTATTAATTTACATTTTGTTGCAAAGTATCTGTGAGTTGAACTGTTGCTCTTCCAAGGAGCAATCTGACTGTTAAAATTAGATAAATCCTTTCATTGGGAGGCAGAGCGAACATTCTTCCATCTGCGTGTCAGCGCTTGTTCCCATGTGTTCATTCCCTGACCCGGCAGAGCGGAAGATTAGACGCGCAACTCGTGTCTAGAAATCAAACTTTTTGGTTTCCGTTTCCGACGACTTCACTTGTTCCCGATCGGTGCCTGCACTCGGGAAGTCTGATTTAACATGGGCGGGCTTTGTTTTTGTATCGTGTGGCCGCCACAAGATTTAACTGCACTGTGAGTCGGCACAGACTTATACCTATCATGCAGTTACCTGACTCCTGTCAGGACAGTCAAACTATCGGTTTTTACACCATGTTTTCGTGATGGGGCACATTTTGGCACTTCAAGGCAGCAGCAAGTTCTCTGGCATGAACTCTCATGGCAGATCCCGGGGGAAGGTAGCCTGAATTGTTTGTGTTTGCGCTTGATTAGTGCAACGACTCTGTACCTCAGTGGAGACAGGAGCGCGGTCCAACTAAGACAGCTCGCACATTATAAAGAAAGGAAATATAAAGCAGGAAGGTACGTGTTTATTTTTGTCTACAACTGTTGGAATTGCTGATCCCTTTCAAACCCAACTTAAGGAGTTAAACACGTTTACAGAAAAGCATCTGTGTTAACCCTAAGATTTATCACTGTACTTCGGAAGTCAGCAGTTGCGCAGTATGCAAAGGCAAAGTACTAACACTCAACTAAAAGGTTGTGCAGGTTCAAAGAATTGGTTAATAGAGAAGTCCAACAGATGCAGTAATTCAACATTCTTATACAAAAGTTTGATGACAACCCTCATGGCCATCAGCTGAGGGTGAACATGTAACATTGTGTACATTGAATTTATGGACAACTAATTCAGTGCTTGTTAGTTCCAGTTTGATCATTCAGAATTGTGTTTGTATTTTGTTTTCGCTACAGATTTTCAGAGACTCACACCAGT